>NC_056735.1:481598337-481735837 GCF_019279795.1 Protopterus annectens
GCAACATGCAGGAAATCTTGTTGTTATAATCAACCTTATTAATGACAGTCATGCCTCCACCCTTGTCAGGTTTCATAAACCTTAAATTGTTGTCACTTCTCAGTTGTTCTAATAATAATTTCTCAGTCCTAGTTAAGTTAAAAAATTTTGGTTTATGTTCCTTCAATATCTGGTATATTTCCTGACAACATATTTTTTCAAAAGTATTCAACAGTGGATGCAACGGGGGATTAAAACAGCTCTTCTTCTTCAAGGATGAAGGTGTTCCACCCGTATAAGTGTCTCTAATAGAGTCTTTGTATAAAAGGCTCAAGTTTAATTTTCTTACAAAGAGCTTTAACTCGGTTAGAGTGTCACTAATTCTTACTTTATTCGAAGGTACAAATTTTATACCTTTCATAAATAAATGGAACAAATCTTCGTTAATATTAATACCTGCATAATTGAATATTCTAAAACCCTTGTATGTATAAAGCAAACCATCCAATTCAGATCTAATAATCCCCGAATCTACAAACTCTAGGCCTGGACCACTGTCTATGACTGGGGGTAACTGTTCTTCTTCCAACTCGGATGTCCCCTGTAGTTGTTTTTCCTCCCCCCTCCTCCTTGTGCTCCTAAAAAAACTTGTTCTTCCCTAAAACTATTTTTGTGTTGTAGTCTAGCGGACCTTCTAAGTGGGGGAAATTCTGAATCATAATGGTTATTACCACCTCCCTGTCTATCCGTACGCATTGGACCTCTTGCTACTCCCTCATTGGCCTGAGAATTACCAATAGTGTTCTCACCATCACAATATGCCTTAGGCAAAGGGTATGCAATATTATGTTTGGATTCATAATCATCCCTGAGCAATTTTTTCTTTTTCCTATCTATATTAATACCAACATCATGTTCAACTTTATCAAACATATTATTGTATCTAAAATTAATTTTGTTAAAATTTACATCATTCAAAATATAATTATTAAATTCATCAATTTCTTTTAAACGTCCATCAATTCTCTTGTTATTAATCCTTATAATGAAATCCAACAATTCCAAACCGTGCCTGTCGAACATTTCCAACAGTTCACAAACCTCCTTTTGCCCCATCTTGAGGCCATTCGGAAATTTAAAAACACGCAAGCCTTTTGGCACCCTTTTCTTTTCCACACATTCCTTAAGGTATGCATTGTCACACTGTAAACCCCGAACTTTATATAACTTAGACTCAAGGGATTCTAACCTTGAGTCCAAAGTGTCCGTAATGTCACCAGTCCCATTTCTAAAAAAGCCGTAGTCCGCTTTCTTCCAGTCGCTCAGGCGATCACAATTTTGATAAAAAACACAGTTTCCGCCTCTACTGGAGTTTGCGTTATTCATTGGTCTTGTTTCATCAATAATTTCCAAGTTTCGCTGACTCAAATTGCATCTATTGGAGGTGCCCTGAGAAACCTCTCTTACATCCCTTTGTGCGAGTAAGTTCTCACTACCGGAAACCGGAAGTGGTGGATTTTGTAAGCGGACAACCGCTTCTTGTAATTCGGACACTTTATTAGTTAGATTCAGAATGAGCTGCAACAGGCTATCGCTGTTATCCTCACCCCTCTGCCCACAGGGAAAAGGAACTGAATCGAATTCATCCTCAAAGACAGGGGATAATTCGTTGGTATCCATAGTTAGGTCGAGGAGGCTACAACACACCGTAAAAAACACAAACCAGGAATCGGTGTCAGAACAGGTGAAACTCAAACAAAATATCCGAACAAATTCACCTCGTAGCCAATGTCCTCCAACCTCAAGAACACAGTTTATTGTCACAACACAAAAACAACTAAAGGTTAAGCGCTTTCGTCAGTTGACTTCATCAGAACAATGGTCGATGAAAAAATGCACTCTTAAATATCTGCCAATACCTCAAATTGAAAACAATTAACCAATCGTCATAGCAGAACAGTTCTTAAAGAAAAAAGGAGGGGGGAGGAAAAACAGCTACAGGGGACATCCGAGTTGGAAGAAGAACAATTACCCCCAGTCATAGACAGTGGTCCAGGCCTAGAGTTTGTAGATTCGGGGATTATTAGATCTGAATTGGATGGTTTGCTTTATACATACAAGGGTTTTAGAATATTCAATTATGCAGGTATTAATATCAACGAAGATTTGTTCCATTTATTTATGAAAGGTATAAAATTTGTACCTTCGAATAAAGTAAGAATGTGACACTCTAACCGAGTTAAAGCTCTTTGTAAGAAAATTAAACTTGAGCCTTTTATACAAAGACTCTATTAGAGAAACTTATACAGGTGGAACACCTTCATGCTTGAAGAAGAAGAGCTGTTTTAATCCCCCGTTGCATCCACTGTTGAATACTTTTGAAAAAATATGTTGTCAGGAAATATACCAGATATTGAAGGAACATAAACCAAAATTTTTTAACTTAACTAGGACTGAGAAATTATTATTAGAACAACTGAGAAGTGACAACAATTTAAGGTTTATGAAACCTGACAAGGGTGGAGGCATGACTGTCATTAATAAGGTTGATTATAACAACAAGATTTCCTGCATGTTGCAAGATGAAACTAAATACGAATGTGTGTCGAAGAATGAAATTAATATATCCTATAGGAAGATTAGGTTATTACTAGAGGATTCATTATTTCAAGGGGCGATTAATGAAGAAATGTATAATTTTCTGCATATTGAAGAACTATTATACCAATTGCCTTTGGGATACCTAAGACTCACAAAAATGTAAGTGATCCACCATATAGGTTAATTATTGCTGGTCATAATAGTGTTACATACCCTTTGGGGGTGTTTGTGGACCGTGTTGTTAGGAAAAGCTTGTTGCCCATTGAGCACATATTGATAGACTCCTGGGATTTTCTAAAAAGAATTAAGAATGAATATTATAGTAATGAAGTGTGTTTTTCCACTATAGATGTTGTCGATCTATTTACTTCAATTCCACATGAGAAGGGTTTAGAGTTCTTCAATGAGGCATTGGTTGAAAAGACTAATTTAGGTAATACCATGATTAATTTTATTATGGTCTTGATGGAAGTCATTCTAAAAAACTACTTTTTCATGTCTGAAGGGGGATTTTTTTGGCAAGTTGTTGGTGTAGCAATGGGTAGCAGTTGTGCCCCCCTTTTTGCTAATTTAGTTATGTATAAATGAGAGACAAACTTTATTTTTTGGAGCCCATTTACAGACAAGTGGTTGGTCTATCTTAGGTTTTTAGATGATCTGTTTATTTTATGGAAGGTAGATGGTTCCCATGGAATTTTTTTGAAGTTTTTAAATGATAGATGCGAGTATTTTAAATTTACAGGTTTCTTCGGGACCTCCAAAATTAACTATTTAGATGTATATTTATACAAAGATCTTGGAAAAAAGGCTGTTTCCAGTCTTGTATTTATAGGAAACCGACATTTTCAAATGATTACCTTGCCTTTTCCAGTTGTCATCCCTACTATGTTAAAAGGAACATAGTTAAGGGACAAATGGTCCGTGTTGTGAGAATGTGCTCTGAAATGGATTTTGTGATCTCTGAAACAGACAAGTTGTTTGATATGTTTAGAGCTAGGGGTTATCCTTTGAAGTTTGTGAATGACATTAAGGCACAAGTGGTTAGGGAATGGGGTTTGAGATTTAAACCACTACTTGGTATCACTGAGACTACCCCTGTACAAGATTGTAACAGTGCTTTGGACCATACTAAATCTATGGTGTTAAGTGAGGGTGAAACATCTGTCCAAGTTAGAAACATTATTTCGAATAACTGGAGTATGTTTAAGTGTAACCAGGATATATGGTCCACTGTTGGCAACCAACCTTCTTTTACTTATAAGGTTAACAGGAATTTAAAAAGTCTATTTGAAAATCATGGGCAGGCAAGGAAAGCTAACAACAGGGGGACTACTAAATGTGGTGCCTGCGATTATTGTAAACATATTATTAGAACCTCTTCGGTGCTGTTGGGACCTTACAATATTGAAGTGAGTTTCAGAACAGGGACTTGTAATACTTTAGGAGTTGTTTATTTAGCAGTATGCCAACTGTGTAAACAATATTATGTGGGAAAGACGGAAAGAAAGTTATGTAGGAGGATTTATGAGCACCTATATAGTATTTCTAAAAATGATAAAAAAAAATGCACTATCTAAACACATTCAAGCTTATCCTGACCATTTTTTTCAGTTCGGTATTCTTGAAGTGGTAGGTAAGGATATAAGAGGTGGGGATTGGAACAACCAACTTTTAAGGGCAGAAGCTAGATGGCAATTAGAATTGAATGCCACTGTCCCACCTGGTCTAAATGACCATGTATGCATTAAATCTGAGCTTAAATTTAGAGCTTATAAACTGTGAAAGGCAATATGTCTTTTGTTTTAGGTTCTATTACATCTTACTATATTATATTTCTACAGTTTGGTATTATATTTATTGTGTTATTATTATGAAATTTTATATATATTTTTTATATGTGAGGTTAACAACCCATTTTTTTATTACCTATTTTTTCTTTAAGAACTGTTCTGCTATGACGATTGGTTAATTGTTTTCAATTTGAGGTATTGGCAGATATTTAAGAGTGTGTTTTTTCATAGACCATTGTTCTGATGAAGTCAACTGACGAAAGCGCTTAACCTTTAGTTGTTTTTGTGTTGTGACAATAAACTGTGTTCTTGAGGTTGGAGGACATTGGCTACGAGGTGAATTTGTTCAGATATTTTGTTTGAGTTTCACCTGTTCTGACACTGATTCCTGGTTTATATATATATATATATATATATATATATATATATATATATATATATATATATATATACATCCATGCACCTTAGTGAAATAATAACAGTATATTTAAGCACAGATCATTTTCACCTCTCAGAAACACAAGTTACATACTTACCATAACACTAGAGCCCTTCATCCTGGTTTATCCGATACAACTGCTGGGTTATTGAGCTGCTTGTTGGATCCAGTATGGCATTACTAGTACTTCACACTTGAGCTTCTTTAAAACTTTTCCGCTCCCACAATCATCCTGTGTACCATTCCTTCTCAGATCATGTTTGCTTCCTACTACAGACTACTGATGGTTTGGAGGATAAAATGAGGTAGGAAAGAAGAGCTTCGGGACCATCTTTCAGGTCCTTAGGAAATTACAACTTTGAAGGGGGAATGAGAGAGGAGTGTCTTGTTAGACAGACTCGGATGAAAGGATTCTGCATTATACTAAGTACATAACTTCTATATCCTATTCATCCAGCCGATCTGAGCTGAATGATGGGTCAGAATCACAAGCTACCTACTGCTCTGGGTGGCAAAGTGACAACATACCCTTCGGTGTTGAGGCTCCAAAGGAAGCCCTGGACCTGGATAATATCCAACTTATAATGTTTTGCAAAGGTATGGAAAGTAGGCCAAGTTGCTGCAGAACAAATTTCATACATAGAAGAGTTTTTTTAAAAGGCTCTGGAAGTAGTGATCTGGTGAAATGTGCCTTTGGGTGACTGTCAAGGACTTGTTATGAAATACATATACAAAGGAGATCCAGTCAGATCACAGTCAAGACAGAGTAACTTTATGAACTTTCCTTCCTAGTCTACTGGGATTGAATGAGATAAATAATTTTGAATCTTTCCTGAATGATTTAGTTCCTTAAAGATAACATTTTAACTGGCTGTGAACATCTAGAATATGAAGAAGTTCTTTCATTGTTGGTATGGTTTGGAAAGAACAAAAGAAATGCAAAGGATGATTCAAATTAGATTCTGAAATAACCTTGGGGATGAAGAAAGGGTTAGTCTGGAGGGATTACACTGTCCTTATGAAAAATTAGATGAGATGGAGACGAAGACATTGCTTGTAATTCTGAATTTCTCACATCAAAAACAGAGTTTTCCATGATACGTATTTTAGCTATGCAGAATAAGAGAGCTCAAAGGGACTTTAAAAAGGCATTAAATAGATTATAAGAAGTTATTAAATGTGAATCAAAGCCATTATGATAGTTGGATATGGATTTCAGGTGAATATGAATAGTAGAGAAACTGGAGCCTGAATCAAATAAATATGAAAAAATATTGAATTTCAGCAATAGAAGCAAAACAAAGGTCAATGTGTTGGCTATCTGCCAAATCAAGAATCATTTCTATATGTTTCTGAATGGTCTGAGTGGATTTTCTGGGGGATGCAGAAAGCATAGAAATGACATTCTGAGATAATGAAGAGTTTATATCCATTATCGGAATTGGAGGAAACCAAGCAATCTGAGACTGGGCAATTTTGGATGAAGATGTCCAGATGGGTGAAAAAGAAGTCCAGAACAAGGATCTAAAAGCCATGGGGATATCAACAGGCTAGTCATTAACAAGCAAAACCAAATAAGCAGTGATCAAAATGGGGCAATGTGGAAAACCTTGGCTTTGAATGTAGTTGTTTTCACAAGAATATAGACACCAGGGGAAGAGGTGGAAAGGCATAGAGCACTCTGGAAAGCCACTGCCTGACTAGATCATATTTTGGAGACTGCCCCATGGAGAAATTAGGATGAAGAAGCTGCTGCATTTTGTTTTGAGTGGGGATGCAAATTTTATTGTAGCAAGGCTGAATTCAGGGGCTAAATATCTGCTATGTTATGACTGCATTGAGAGATCACTCATGAGGCATCAAGATGAATCAGCTAGGTAGCTGGAGTTCGTCCTTCCTGGAATATGCATATTCAGAAAACAAAGCAAGGTGATCAGCTATTCCCAAGCCCTCATTGCCTATTGGGTATAATTTGTTTTTTGCCTTGCTTGTTCAAATATAAGACTACGGACATAGTTTCATACGTGAATACTAGGCTAACTATCATAAAAAGGTCTTTTTTAAGCCTAGCTAATAACTCAGAGTCAGAATCAAACCCTGTAATGTGTGCCAAACCCACCCCCATGTTGTCTGTCTACCTGGAAATCACTCCTGAAGGTAGAAGGTCTTGGAATTTCTGCAGTATTAGGAGGACCACTCTAATCTCCAAGATACTCGTGAAAACTGGCCTGCATTTGATTCCAAGTTCCTTATAGCTATCTCTCCTCAAAATGCCCCTCACCTCAAAGCACAGGCATCCATGATGACTACTGCATTTGGAAGTCGAATAACAAAAGGACTTCCTGCATGAAATTTGGAGGAGCTTAGCTACAATTTCAAATGAATCTTGACAGCTGACTGACAGTGACTGGAATACAGGGATGGTCCAAAATTTGCGATCACTGGATTCTGAACAGCCACTGAGGAATACGCATGTTAAAGTGAGTGAAATGTGCCATGACTATTGTGGATGCCATTAATCCAAGTGCACAAAGGTGGAGATGAATAATTCGTAAAAGTATGGACAGAAAGTCTGAGTAACTGAACTTGTTTGCAAGGGACATTCATTATGCACTTTGTGGTGCCTAGATGGCAACATTGGTTGACAATATGATTTTTTTGTAATTTACAGAAAAAAATAAGGAAAGGCAGAGATATAGCAAGTAGTCTTTTGCTTCAATAAAAAATTATTTGGTCACAGCCATGAAGAACCAATCATCTAAATATGGGACACCTGGATCCCTTTGAGTTGCAGATGGGCGGCAACTACTGTCATGCACTTGGTAAATACACATGGTGACTGTGGTGAAGGTGTCAGGCAGGACTCTGAACCAAAAAAAGATAAGGTTCTTAGCAAAAGCACAGAAATCTCCTGAATGCTTTTGCAATTTTGATGTGGAAGTAGGCATCATGAATATCTATTGAGCACATCCAGTCATTTGCCTCAGGCAGAGCAAAAGCACTTCACCTTTGAGCATTCTGAAGGAGATTTTTTTAGTGTAAAGGTTTAAATCACTGAGGTCTACAATGTGCCTGAGGTTACTGTTTTTCTTTGAAAGTAAAAATAATCTTTAGTACATTCTGATCCTCTCCATACTGGTGGGACCACATTTATGGCTCTTTTTTCTAAGAAAAAGGAGAATCTTTCTTTTGATCACTTTTCAGTGATGGTGTGGTTCACCTGGAAAATGAGAATAATGCTTTATACAAACACTTGTAGTGTACTACATTACTATACTACTACTACTACTGTACTACTGAGTTGTACTGCTTTCAAAAAGTTTACTTTTACTAGTTTAGATATAATAAATGAAGATTTGAGTGTTGGCAATTTTAAGAATAGGGTAGAGAAGGGAGAGGCTGAGTGGCAGTTTCAGTTAGCTACTCACCTTCCACCTGGTCATAATGACAACCTAAATATAAAATGTTTGTTACCAGATAGAAAGCTGACTATTTAATACAAGGACATTAAAGGGTTAAAAAAGTTTTTCCCACATGCTTTCCAAGGTGTCTTATTTGAATATTTTATTGGTTTTAATTGACAGTGTTTATTCATTGGCAGTTTTGAATTTTAGTCATGTATAAATAGGATTAATGTGTCTTTTTTGATTATTTTCTGATGAAGTCTTCAAACAAATAGTGAACAATAAAGGATTTACTGCACTAAAAAGTTTACTTCTGCTTAAGCTCTTCTTTCAGCACTTCCAGTGTCTGTTTTTTTAAAGCTGCAACTGTATTGGTTATTTTTGATATCCTAAAAACGTTCAGCTCTTGCAAGTTATGTTTTTTGTTTCACATAATAGAGCAGGAAAGTGTAGATGGCTGCTATATGCATGGCAATAAGGTGAGATATACCGTGTGTGCCACAGCTGTGGACTGCTGTTAGTGGGTTAGTCTTAGGTTCACCAAATCTAGGTGGAGGAATGAGACAGAGATCTACCTTTTTGCCATGCCTATTTCTTTTAGCTGCATAATATGCAGAGAAAGTGTATGCATAGCTAAACAGAATAGGGAAAGTGGGTCAGGGAAGGGAAGTAGGTTAAATTTATACATAGATGACTGTATGATACTCCTGGAGGATATGAAGGAAAATGTTGCCAGCAGTTTTGGATATTTTCAAGTTTTTTATAAAGTGTTTGGATTCAGATACTTCCCACTCTAGTCACTGAAAAATAACATGGGTGACGATGGTGGAATATAGGGCTATTGGTGTCACTGGGAAGAGAAAGTCATATTTAGAGGTAAAGGTTGACTCAACTGTGGAAGAAATTAGAAGAACTTCTTGAATTTGTGTCTAAAGTTAATGAGTTTTTTTTGGATAAGTGGAGTGCACAAACAGCTTTATAAGAAAGAAAGACCAAAGTAATTCAAGCACTGGGCACTTCACGTTTTACATTTGTTGTAGTATCAGAGTAGTTCTGCCAGCAATGAGGTACTGTATGAAATTCAGAAAGTATGTGATAGGTTTATCTGAATGGAAAATGGGGAAAGGTTAAGAAAATACAGACTGTAGACAGAGTATAAAGTGGGAAACAAGAAGTGATGAAAATATATCTTCCCCTTTTTTCTTTCACTTTGTTACATAACTTAAAATTCTCATTATAGAATTCCTGTACTTACTGTCACTTTTTAATTACTTTCACTGCATATTTTTTCTTCTGTATTTATTTCAAAATCTTTCTTTACTTAAAATCACTGTCATCATTCTTGAAAAGTTTTCCTTGTTATATATGTCTCACTTATGGTTTATTTGTTGGATTAAGAGGAACTTTATTTATTTAAAATTTATTTAATTGACCTTGATATGTAATCTATGTCTAACATGTTCTGCTTTTGCATGTTTTATATTAAGTGGAGCTTTCTTAAATCATCAATATTGAAATGTAGTCTTTGTTATATATGTTCTACTTTTGGTTTAACTGATAAATGGAGCTTTTCTCCCCGGGCCTCAGTTTAAAAATTGATTATTTGTCCAGTCAGACTTTCCCTGTAAACAAGTGTAAAATAAATAAATAAATATGGGACAGTCCAGATCTTGCAAAGTACGCCTGACAGTAAATAGGACTTTAAAAAAAAAAAAAAAAAAAATTGGTGGATGAAAAATAACCAGATAGCATGGATATTATCGGAGAGTCCGTTACTTGGACAGGTAGATAAGGGTTATATTTCAAATAAAGAAAGAAGTTCAAGGAACTTCTGGTACTTGAAGAGCAAGATGACCAAGAAGGACAAAGAATAATGCAGGCCAAGGAGATGCTTAAGGTAGTGCAACTACAGTGGGGAAAAAGGAAAAATATGTTGGAAAGATCAGTTTGAATACACAGTAGAGTGTAACTTTACATTTTGCCGACATAAAAGGTTAACTTAGATGGATAGTTGGTGACTAGGTATTCTTTGTGCTTCACAAGAGGCATCTGAAGGATGTGACACAAAAAGGAATTCATGTGAAGAGGCTTGAAATAAGACCAGAAAATGGGAATGGGTAGGTTGACTACAGAAACATAAGGAAACATATGAGGAATTATGAAAATAAGCAGTAGCTGAAATGGCTATTTGACAGATTCTGAAGAATGGGATTTGAAACCAGGATAAAATCTGGGAGGAAGCATAGGAGGTCTGTCCTCTGTGCTACAGAACCAAGAGAAATTTTACATAGGAAGCTCCTGCATGGACACTATCATAAGATGATTTGCACAGAAAAAGAGAGGTGCGAATGATTAGATCCAATCATGAATTGTGAGGGTCAAGATAATATTCACATATGCTTGGCCTGTGAGGAGGTAAAGCCTCTTTCAAAAATTGTGACCAAGTAATCACTTAAGACTAAGGAAGAATTCTATAGTAAGAAAGATGGAATAAGGTTAGTACATTTTTGTATTTGAGTTAAATAATCACAGTTGGTCAGGGCAATAAAGAGTGGAACTCATGATGTTAGTAAGATATGTTAAACTGAAAATAGCCAAGTACTAGTGGGTACGTAAAGGAAATAAAATAAAAACAGAAGGCAAATATTTGGTAAAGAAATTAGCTTGAGTGGCAGGAGATTAGAAGGATAAATTAGTATTTTCTAGATGGTGGATTCTAGGAGGAAGAGTGAGTTGATTAAAAGAACTGAAAACTATGGGGCAAGTAGTAGTAAGTCATAATGAAATTGTACAATGTAGGTTCAAAGGAAGAGGAGAGGGGAGGGGAGGTAGAATCATGAGTGCTTGCATTAATCAAGGTGGGAACAGGGAAGGGACAGATGTATATTTTAGAAATAAAACAATGGATTGAAAATATTATGGGAGTGAGTAAGAACAGAGTCATGGTCATGTGCAGCTTGCTTATTTAGCTAATATAAATGCAAAAATAGATAAAAAGGGAAGTAACCAGAAAAGTGGAGGTACATCTAACAATATATGGGGGGGTCCTCTGACATTTGTTAGTGATAAACAGGCATGGGACTTAAGTCATACTTCTCAACAGTGAGTCAGCTCAGCTGGTATAATGTATTAGGGTCTTTTTTAAGTAATATGGGGGTGGAGTAGTTGTTAGTCTTTATATATAAAAAATGTTATGTAGACAGTGTTTGTGTAAAGATATTTCAGATGTGCATTTATTCACTGATCAAATTCACATATTACCACCTTTGTGTTGTTACTGCACCCAATAATTGAACTGTTTGCATCATTTTTAAACTTCTGAAAATGGAATAAGATTTTTTAAAAACAAGTCGTAAGTCACTGTGTTGCTTTATGCTCTTTAGAAATATTTTTATTAACTATTTGTTCAAATCATTAAAACCGTACAAGAAAATATGAAACAGGGTAGTGTAAAGTAAGGAAAAAATACATGGAAGCAGTAACACCATCAATATAGCTTATGCAATAGCATAATATCTGATGATATATACAAAAACTTAACAAAATACATCATGCCTGTGTTACTTTATACTATGTACAGTTGCCCCCTGTTACAGGCAACCCACATACACTTTTAATGTGCATTTGTATGGTTCATGCATATTGTTTACATCATATACATGTACTTCAAAGCAACATCAATACAATAAATAGCAAGTTATCAGCTAAGGCATGAAATTTCAGTTTACTTCAAATGCATATATTATTTCTTTATAATAATTATATTATTATTTGTTGTGCTGAATCTGACAGCAAAGGATAAAAATATCTTGGCCCTGTTTGCATTCAGTGTTGAAGTAGTCAGTGCCCTTTATTCTTTGACAGAGCTTTAAGTCACACAAGGCAAGTTTATCTTAGCTGTGTTGATCACCACTTGCTATCACAAGGTACTATTCTGAGTTTATGAACGGTCACACAGCCTGAGTGATAATATACAGGACAAAGACAGGCAGCTGCTCTCTTCGGTGCACATTAATCATGAGCTAGCTCATTAATCATAATTTTAATGCATACAGCTGACACTAATGGAATGAATAATGCTAACAACAGATAAAGCAAGATACAATGCATGAAATATTCTGGGTGTAATAGGATTCCTTGAGTCTTCTGCAAGCATATCCTGAACTGTGCCATACTTGCACGTAGTTTTATCCTTACACGTATGTCTTTTTGGCCAATATTTCTTAAAAACAATAAAGGTTCTGTAAGTAAGAAATTATACAATGGGAGACGATTCAAAAGTGCATGTGTTTCAGGCTGCAGCATATGCATATATTTCAAAGCAGCAGAAATACCATAACAGCAGAATGTTAGCTAAAGCAGGTAATTTCTGCTTACTGTAGATGCATGTATTTCATGCATTACAGCATACCCAAGTAACTAGCAGTCAGTTGCTACAATTTAGACCACACATGGAGTGCAACAGCGCTCAAATTTGATCACAAATGCAATATCAGCTTTCAATTAGCACAATGGAAAGAATCTCAGAGTCATAGACAATGTAAAGTGCCCCAAAGAAACTCCTCATTAGAAGCTAATTACCATGTCACTGAAGCAAACACTGCACTGTTGGACCTGACCATACAAGTGTTTTCCCTACCAGCCCACGCATCGAGGTACCACAAGTATTCCCCAATGCATGTACATGCACACACGACTCCATGACACCTGTCTGTAGATGATGTAGGAGCCATGACCATTCCACAGGGGCAAATGCCATTAAATGCCAGCATTCATTTTTTTTCCTTCTAGCAAAAAAATAAATAATTAAAAAAATAAATGCAAGCACTCTTGTTATGTAGTGCTATTGTCATTTTCAGGGGACAGCACAGGGCTGATTTGCATTACCTGCTGTCCAAAACTGCTGCATTTGCATGTGGCACTTCATCAGTAAGACAACTCTGCAACCAATGCCAGCATAAAACAGTAGTGCAAGAGTGCTGTCTGAATCACACAGGCTTATCACAATGTAGAAACCTTCGAGTTAAAGCTTCTACACCACAGTAAGAGTTTATGAAACTAAAAGCACCTAGCCTAATTAACACTGGATTACCAACACTTGACATGTAAGGCATTTACTTTTAATTACTTAGTTTTTGACCAGCACATCCCCATTATTTGGCTTTAATGCATTTAAAAAATCCAAAAAAACAATGAAGTTAATGATCATGGAATAAAGTAACTTTGTAGTTGAGTAATATGCCCACAGTAAATCAAGTACAAAGCAATGTTATATTTCAGAGAAAGCTGCAAAAAATTACAGAAACTTAACATGCTATCTAATATTCACTATAGTTCTTTACAAGAACATTACTTTTAACTTCAGAATTTGGTTAGAATGTATTTGAGTTCCAATAAAGGCTATAAATTAACAAAATCTGTAAGCTCTTCTAAAGAAATGGTAGCAGAATGAAAAAATACACTTTCCAAAGAGATAACAAATATTAGGTAGTAATGTTAAGCCCTTCAAAAATGTAACTGAGAAATGCAGAACATTGTCTTTAACACATTACAGATTCCATGTGAATGGAACCCATGAAAAAGCAAAAGTTTCTATTGTAAGATTACAGCTCGTTACTTGCATTCTCTTTTACTGTTTCTCAAAAAAAAAAATCAGTGAAGGAATTAGTTTATATTATTTCATTGTTAGCCATGTGGCTCCTTTTTCTATTAGAAGACGAGGTAGCATTTCACATATACAAAAAGACAGCTGGGTATATGTTAGGTGTTTCTGGATTTTTTTCCTGAAATCATACTGCACAGACAACACACTTGTACTACACAACAAAAATGTAGTCCAGAACCTAGGAACTTGGGCTGGTAATTCCCTCTGTTTTGACCATCACTTGACAATAGCAGTCAGGAAATCTTTTTATTCAGCACATTTAATTGTAAAAGGAATGTCTTCAAGGTCTAAAGTAGTAGTCACACCCTTATTTTTATAACTGATCAGACCAATTACTGAGGATAATGTCCCCATCAAGATGTATCTAACTAAATATATATGAACCAATAAGGAAAAACCCTGATGGTTCCTAATCAAAAAAGTCACAGGCTTAAAATCTCTAAAATAACAAGGCAGGCTGGAAACTATGTCCATTTATTACATGTCTTATAAGATTTTGAGAGGAGATATCTGTCTCGCTTACTGAGCCGTAGTCTTGAACCACCTATATGTCTGCAAGAAAAATAACTCTATCAATATTAGAACCAGGGACCCAAGTATTCATCAACAAATAAAAAAAAAATTGTGGAGGGACAGATTTATAAGTCCCCACACCTCCCAAATCTCTGGAATAAACTTATCCCACATGTTAACTAGTATGACTCACTATCTTCCTTTAAACATAACCTAAATAACTGGATGGATATTCATACAAATTTATTCTAGGACTGACTGGTATGGCCATCCTGGAGAAGGGGGGTGCAACATGATGGAGGACAATAACAAAGTGTAAATGGTTATAAAACTAAATGTCCATGATCTCAAAAGCCGACTTCACACTTCTAAAGACTAGTGTGGTCTCCTTTCAGGCCCCCGAGCCGGCGGAAAACAATACTCTAGCCGCTGAATCACTTACAAACGCCTTCTACCAGCACCTGCAGGACTGCATGGATAAGGCAATCCCAAGCAAAACAAAGACTCTTTGTACCAAAGGCAAGCGTCCAGTCTGGTGGACCCCAGCCATAAACAAACTCTACAACAAAAGGAGGAAGCTACTACAAGATAGAGCAAAATCCTTAAAAGGTAAGACACCCTTGATCACTATAAGTAAAAAACTAAGAGCTCTCATAAAATCATCCAAAGCAAATTTCGAGAGAAAAATAGCTAAAGACTCAAAAGACAATCATAAGGCCTTCTTTAGCTATGTTAGAAACCTAGGAGGAAACTCCCAGATATGCTCAGAACTAGTTCAAAATGATGTGAAGATTACTGATCCTACAGACATTGCCAACATACTGGCTGACAAGTTCAGTGCAAACTTCTCCCCCCCCCCAAAAGGAGAGATATCTATACCAAATGAGTGCAGCCCCCCAAACATCTCCAACGCCCAAGTGAGAACTGCTCTCTCCAAAGCAGAAAGCACAGCATCCATGGGACCCGATGGTGTCCCCGGCTGTGTGCTCCACGAACTCAATGAGGAATTAAACCCACAGCTACGACAGCTGTTTAATCAAAGTCTTACCTCTGGATACGCACTCCAGGAGTGGCGCACTGCAACTGTGGTCCCACTTCACAAAGGCGGTGCCTCCACAGACCCTGGAAATTACCGCCCATTAGCTTGACAAGCCTTATCTGCAAAGCCATGGAGAGGATCATAATGGACCTCATAAATAAAGACATAGGGAATTTGCAGACTTTGGATCCAACCCAGTTTGGCTTTGTCAAAGGCAGATCATGCCTTTTAAACTTGGTTGACTTTTTGAAACAGTCACCAAAGCCATTGATGAGGAAAGGCAGTCCATACAGCCTACCTCGATCTGGCTAAGGCCTTCGATACAATACCCCACTCGGGTATCATTGAAAAACTCATCAGCTTAAATGTTAACCCATACATCACAAGATGGGTTGCAAACTGGCTGAGTGACAGAACCCACAGGGTCAGAGTTGCTGGCGCCATGTCAGACTCAAAGCCTGTCACAAGTGGTGTCCCACAGGGCTCAGTCCTGGGCCCACTCTTGTTTGGCATCTACTTTTCCAAAGTACAAGCAAACACAGGAGGGTTATGGCTGACAAAGTTTGCAGATGACTGCAAACTGGGCGCCATAGTAGAAAACACATCTGACACAGATATCCTTCAGAAGGGTCTCACAGAAATGGATAACTGGTGCCAGAGCCACGGCCTAAAGTTAAATGCCAAAAATGCATAGTCATACCCTTTGGGAAAAACAAGGTTACCCCTAGCTACCAAATAGGTGGCAATCCACTGAGCACAGAAGAAGTTATCAGGGACCTGGGGACCCAGGTTGATAGTAGTCTGTCATTCGACACCCATGTAGCTAAAGTAGTTAGGAAGTCCTTCTACATTGCCCACCTTATCATGAAGGGATTCTCATCTAGATCAAGGGAGGTCATAGTCTCCCTTTACTCATCACTCATCAGACCAATGATTGAGTACAATGCCCCATTCGGAATGTATCTGACCCGACACTTGCAGCAGCTGGAGAGGACACAAAAGTTCCTCACCAAAAGGATAAAGGGTCTCAAAAATCTGTCCTATGCTGCCCGACTGAAAGAACTCCAGCTCTATTCAGTCGCTTACACTTGCTCAGAGGTGACCTTTGCCTAACATACAAGGCCATGTCAAACCCAGATTTGATGAATATGCTTCACCTCAAAAAATCTAGATCCATCAGAGCCACAAGGGCGGGAGACTTGAACCTCGACACGGCTATTAATAGGACGTGCTGGAGGGATAGATTCATCACCCAAAGACTCCCTATGCTGTGGAACAAAATCCCGGTACATGTGAGGCAGAGCACCTCGCTGGCCTTGTTCAAGAGAAATCTTGACCAATGGATGGGAGATCGCAGATATACCCCAGGAATTACCTCAGTGTCACTGCTCGACAGAGGCACAGCAAAATAATGGGTATAGTTCCCCATACTAAAGGGGTGGCGTAAGCCACAAAACTATGGGCTAGGCTTATAAATGCCCTCGGGCAGATAGCCTAGTATGAACCTATGGACTTGGAATTGTAAGAAATCAATAAAATATAGGTGTTAGTTTAATAAAAAAATGCAACTTGTGTGTCAACATAAATGTTAGTGTCATTTAGTTAATAGTTGTCTGCACCGTCTAATACTAGCTGATACGTCAGTTGGTTAAAGAAGTGAGGTCTAAAAAAGGTCAGGACACCATATGCAGCAATGGGTGTGAAATGGAAGTATACAAAAATTGCATTGAAGGCTTGAATGAGTTATTTAACAATATTTAAATTACAAAACTACTGAGTTCCTTGTGGAGAAGAATTTTTCCAAAGCAAATATATATAAAAAAAGAAAGTAAGTTTTCTCTGTAAAGGGATCTAGTCATCTGTCTGAATTTATTTATTAATCATTTGGTTCACCTCCTGCTGACTTCAGGAACCTTCAGTACCAGTTATTTATAATCCCATCCACTGCAACTCCAACACCAACTATCTAGAAGACTCCTTAGTCTTTTACCAGGAGATATCCTCTACATAAATGTCCATGATCCATTTACAGGCTTTAGGGGTTTTACCTGTCAGGTACTGCACAGTGTGATAGGTAAGGCAAGGCATCATCATTCAGTGTCTTGATCAGGGTTTTTTTTCTTAACCCAATGACCCTCCAATAGCCTGCTAACTCTATAATAGGCTCACTGAGTTATGAGATGACACCACAGCATGTGCCTTCTTTGGACTCTTAGAACAGTCATGACTTCACAGTCTCTCCAGGACATCCAGCCCATCAATCTCTCTTAGTCATGACCTTCACCAAGGCCTCAATGAAAGACTCACCCAGTGCACTCCCTCCTCAGAGAATAGACATGACCATTCTCCCCGGCTTGCATCATCAAGTACTCAAGCCAAGTAAATGAACTCAGGTCACCGGGGTTGAAGTCAAGGCTTTATTCCTCTATGCCACCAGTGAGAGTATCTGTCTGAATTTCTGAGCTCTATAGGGACACTGTCGAACAGATATTCTGTGAAAAGACCTTTTTGAGGAAGAAACATTTTTATGTCAGAAATGGCAGCTGGATAACAAAGCTTTTGTTGTTGGATCATCGTTTCTCCTTTTTGTTCCTAGGACATTACAAATTGTGATGTATGGGAGCCAAATAGAAAGGCTCCTGTACCTGGGATATGTAAAATCAGAGCCTTAAGGCATTCAGGTAGATTTTCAGAAGTTAGCCATGTGTATCTTCTTAAAACAACTTGTGACATTGTGGGTCAGGATGTTGCATCTACAGTTATCATAACTGCCCACATTTGCAGTGAAAACAATTAGCTTCTTCTGTTTTAACATTTGCTATTGGTCATCTTTTAGTTTGGAAAACAGCAAAGAACTAATCAATTCTGACAATTTTCATGGCACAGTATTCTGTCAGGACAACATGTTAACATGTGATCTTCACAGTTTTGAACTCTTATTCCTAGCATGATGACTATATAAACTATTTTTCAAACCAGTCCAGCAACCTACAACCTACTCTCTCAAGTAAAGGATAATGACTCTTTAGGGATTTGGAAATTCTAGGCTCCTCTGATCCAAATTTAACTTTTAAGGTTTCACCATCTAATTTTAGATTATAATAGTTTTTTTGTCAGATTTATACTTAAAGTCAACAGAACTGTGTGCTGGTGGCCATGTATCAGGAGATTAAGATCTATAAAAGGAATGAAGATGTTAATAAACTGTAAAAATCACTGAAAAAACTGATCACAGGTAAATCTTTTAGCCATGTGACCACAGTAATATACTAAATGAGGATCTAAGGAGAAGGAGAACATTTTGTGCAAGCTCAATAGCACTAATTTTCAACATACAATGAAGAGGTACAGCTGACAGACTGAAAGGGGATCAACTGTAACTCTGATATATAAGAACAAAAGAAAGTACAAACTCATTAGTTTGATATCTCGTTTAGGGATGGTGATGGAAAGCTTCATACAGGGTGTTCTACTGGAAGAGTTAGCTAAGAGCAATTGAGGAAATATAAACTACATGTTAATGTGCAACTAAATATTTTACAATGTAATAATTAGTACTTACAAGTTAAGAAATTTATGAGAATTTTAACAGTGCGCATGACATAGTGAAAAATGAATTGCTGAAAATGAAAATAGGGCAACTAAGAACATCAAAACAAACGCTTGGTTTAATGGCTAACAGGTGGGTTAAGTGGTAGTGGTGTTTTAGGCTACAGGGTATACAGTGTTGTGTTAAGATGGAGAACACACAGGACATCTGGAAACCTCATATCCAAGGAATGCACCAAGGATCCCTTCTGAGAGCACATTTCTAACATCTATATCCTAGATATAAATACAGGTAAAAAGTGTCCTATACATTTTATGTCAATGCCTTTATGGTTAGTAAAATGTTAATAATTACAGAAGACCAAACGACACTACTGTTAAGCTGGTTAAAAGTGAATAACAGGAAACTGAATACTTATAAGGTAAAATAATGACATTTAGCAGAAAGAAATTAAATACAAGTTTATTCTTAAAATAAACAAACAGAAACTATAACACATTTAAAAATTATGGGCATCGTTATACCATAGACGTTTACATTTGGAGAACACACAGAACATTTTATACCTGACTGATCTAAAACAATCAGGTATAGTTGCACATTTATGACATAAAGATCCCTAAAGATTATGAGAAGGTCCCTGAAGAATATGATCAATGTGTACAATAGTCTTACAAGAAGCCAGTTAGAATATAAAAGCATCTCATGAGTGTCACTATTTAACATCTCAGAAAGACAATAAAACACAGGTAAAATACACTGTGCTGATAAAGGGAATGAAGAACTTAAATTTCAACATGAGGCTAAAACTTCTAGGTTTATATTCAGGAAACTGAAAGTTGATGAGGCAATTTGATAAAAATGTAAAAGAAGTATAGTGATACATATCTCTGGAAATGCTTAGGGCCAAACTGGAGACTTATATCATAGATTCATAGGTAAGCACTAGGCTAGCTGCCCTCACAGGCCATTCTGAGCCCAGCCCTTCTGTGCTCAAAACAGCCCATTCCATTTGGTTACAGATTGGCCCCACCCATCCATGGTCAGCAACCATACATTACCCCCAATAAGAACAACTGGGATCACACCATAGATACCATGAGAGGACCCATGCATGGGAAAAAGCACACAGGAACTGCATCTGTCCACCATTAGCACATGGGGTAGCCCTGGGACAAACCCTATGTTTCCCATCCATAGATTCAAGCTGCATTTGAAAATGGATAGAGATAAGCCCTGTTTTATGTGGATGGGAAAGCTATTCCATATTCTCTGCAAAATATATCTGTCCTTCCAAACCATTCATTGATGTTTCAGAAGAGGTTTTGATCCCTGGTCTGGGTATTTCTGATGCCATTTGACTTGCTAATGTGCAGTCACTTGTCAGAAATGGGTCAGAGGATATCTTGTTTGCCAGACACTGGTCATCTCTTAGTAGTCTGCAGGATACAGAGTATAATGACAGGGCTTTGAACTGGTCCATGTAGGACATGTTGTTTAGGTCTTGTATCATTTTAGTAAGTTATCTCTATGAGCGTTCCAGTTGTTGAATGTGTCTGGATAGACACATGCCAAAGGGGGCATTATAATCAATGACTGGCCTAATGAAGACTGAGTAAAGGAGGAGAATGACACCCCAAGATCTCCACATAATCCTTTTGTTTATAAGCTGTGCAATACAGAGGGACTTTGTTACAACAATAGACACATGTTGATCAACAATTAGATCAGTGTCCACAAAAGTTCCCAAATCCTGAACAACTGGGTCAAATCTTAGGGGTGTACTGAACTCCCTGGGGAAGATGACTTCCCAAAGAATGCAATAATGCATTTTTTGGCATTTAGTTTCAGACCATGATTTTGACACTAGTTATTTATTTGAGACAGACCTTCATGCAGGATGGCTAAGTCATCTAAGGATTCAATGACTGCTCCTAGCTTGTAGTCATCTGCAAATTTAGTCAGCCAGAGCCCTTTGGTATTCATGTTTACTTCACAAAAATAGATGCCAAACAGGAGAGGTATAAGAGAATTGTGAAGGTGAGGAACTCTTTATAACCAGATATAAAACTGCCCTGAACTTGGAAAAATTGCAAAAAAAATTTTGTACATGCCTTGAAAAAATGCTTTGACAGCTAGGCAAGCTGAATGTACATCTGTATGTACCTATACAGTATTGTACATGTGCATGCATTTGGGTTTACACAGTTTAACGTATGTATTCCCTTCAGTTTTTCTTCCACTTTTACTTTTTTCTGTCTTTCATAAATATCAACATTTTCAGATGACTACCACTTAGTAAATCTTTGCTTTGATTAATGTGTTTATGCTAATTTTAGAAGGTTTAATGTGAAGAGTGCCACTAAAACTACAGAACTGTTTAATATCATCACAGAACCTGCTGGACAGTATCATGGTAGACTGATGCAATAAAAAATTGACTTGCTATTAAAATGTTGTCAATCAAAATGACGAGTGCTGACATGTTGAAATAAAGGGGCTGAAAACACTGAAGAAGAGCGAATCTTCAAGATTGCTCCTCTCCAAAAAAACTTTTTTGCAGGGTGAGCAAGCCCACCTGCATGCTATGTGGGGCCAAGCCTCCCACACCCCCCAAAGTTATATATACCAACTCTGCTCCGAGATCACCATACCTTGGAGAAAAGGCAATACCTTGAGAAATGGCATCTTGGACTTAGTATATGTAAGTCCTTTCTTTCAGCTATTCAGTCTCTGTATTTTGGGGCTTGCTCTAATGGGTACTGACATTTGAAATGGTTAATGAAAAAATCTGGTTGATACCTAAATAATTCTGAAGAAAAACTCAAGAAAGAGGAGTTATTTATTTCTTGAATATTCAAAATATGAGATCTTAAAACTTAAGGAAATGTTTCAGTATTGTGACTGACTCCTGAAAGATATGTATCTTTTCAGTGTGCAAGATATGACACCTATGATATTATGTATCCAAAAAACAGATTGGAATCTGTGTAAACTTTGTCAACAGCAAAAAAAAAAAAAGCAACAAAAAATTGTAGAATAAAGCTGGACAGCGAAGACAAGAACTAAAATAATGTATTAAGATACAAAGCTTTCAGGTTAAACAACCCTTCTTTGATGTAATATAAAAGACATTTAAAAAACTACATTTTAAAGAAAGAACAAGACACAGCCAACCAATCACAAATATCAAACAAGCAGCTACCATAACTTCTTAAAGTTGTATGTTCCATCACATTTGAATCAAATATAACAACTTGAGCAACAATTTAATCATCTAATTTAAAATTGCAGTTGAAATAATATTTAATACGACTGTAAACATAAAAATATCAGTATTAAAAATAATTAAATTCATTGATACACTGATCATAAAATTACTTAAAAAGTTTTTACATATATAATTATACTTTCATCTGCTTCTCCCTCAGTATTGGTTTAATGCTTATGGAAGCATTAAGACCAGGGTTTTATTAGCATTCAATCTTAAAATCCATTTATACTCTGCAATTTCTAATTTATGATTCATATCATCACCTCTCATATTATCTTGAACTACTTGTACAACTCTAAAGTTAAATATATGGTGCATATCACTTTCAATATGATGTTTAGACAAAGCATTAGTTTGCATCATGTAACATCTCATTGTAGGAATGTTGAATTATTTACTTCCTTACCTATTGTAATAAGTTGTATTAATTTTATTTACCTTATTACTTGCCATTTTTCCAAAACATTAAGGTTTAGTGTCAGTTATCATCTTGGAATGGTATTGTTTGCTATGTATTACTGTTATCCCTTATTGATAAGATATTAAAATGTATACTTGCTTCTGGATTTGTATAAAGATTTTTCCTTTATACTGAAAGGAATTGTTTGTGGTAGATGGTATCCTGAAATTGCAAACACAAAATTAAGCATCTGAAACAGTCCCAAAGCTGAATTTTAAGTCTGGCTTGCTAACAGTACATACAGATTGGATTTGCATAACTGTTTACTAAAAAAACTGTGAGGTAGAATGTAAAGTACTGCAATAACTTAAATTCTTAAAATTACTATTCATAGGAGGGACTCTATTTGCAAAACCAAATGCTGCATTAAGGGATGGAATGTTCTATTAAGAAATCAAAGTCAAAAGTAGGCATCTAAAAAGATTGTCTGCGTTTTTAAGATCTTCTATCAAAGATAAATTCTGGGGAAGAAATTTTGAAAACTGTAAAGAGAAAGTTTCATGTATAAATAAATATGAAAACATAAATTATAAAAATTGTTATCTTCTACTTGGAATGGCAGATGAAAAAATTATTCAGACATTCAACCCCTTTCCTTTTGCAAGATAGCCCTTGGACCTAAATTGCTACGTGCAAAAGTCCATAGCTGAGGAAAATAAAATTTACCTACAATATAATATAAAATCAAATAAAGATTTTGAAAAAAAATTACCTATAATGGTCATTCAAATGTGCCAACACGGACCTCTACTGGCTAACTTTTGAAAGAAAATTTGTCTCTTATACTGGACATTTATTTAAAAAAAAGTTCTTGATAAAAGATGGTGAAATAGCCACATATAAAATGGAGCAAAAAATCTCTGAAATTCTAAGATGTTCAAAATTAGAATTGAGAGAACTGCCTACTTCATTTGATTTCTTAAGGGACAGACAGGGGTAGCCACCCGATGATATGAACCTTGACTCTAGATGATTGTCACTATTTAGGTGACACCCTGACCCCATGTGTAAAAATGGGAAAGGAGGTTTTGGATGGATGGAGAAGTAGAACCAATGTTGAAAGTGACATAGGTATAAAAGAAGCTGCTTATATAGATGCATATTTTAGCTGTACCAGCTTTGACAGAAGCTCAAAAGATAGCTTAAAGGTAGACTGCATATCCTTTTTTTAGACAATCAGAAAATTCATTTAGACAGACTCAAGAAAGCCTGTTAAGAATTGCTGAAGACCAGAAGCTATACTGAAAAATATCTTCTTTCTGCCATAGGATTCCATGAATTTGTTGACTATCACAGATTCCTGATGCTTATATAAAATGTCTTGAAACTTTCCTCATTTACACTCCAGATATGTTTTTGACAAGATACACATTTAACATTTTTGCCTAATATCATCTGTATACTGTTTAAATGAAATACACGTTAGACTGATTACCTTTATGGGCATTGCTTAAACATACAATGTGAAGCAAAATTTTATGGGAATAGCAGTCTACTACAAGCACATTTACTACAACATTCATAAGATATACAGAGCTGAATATATATATTTTTTGGTTTTAGAGTTTGTACTGTTAATTGTTGCTAAGATCTCTGTTGAAACTGTTGTCTCCCTGTTTTGAGAGACTGCTTTCCGTCTATCTGCAACTATACAGTGCTGAGTATATTTTTTGGTTTTAGAGTTTGCACTGCTAATTGTTGCTTAGATCTCGGTTGAAACTGTTGTATCCCTGTTCTGAGAGACT
The DNA here is from genome assembly GCF_019279795.1 of Protopterus annectens. NCBI lineage: Eukaryota > Metazoa > Chordata > Ceratodontiformes > Protopteridae > Protopterus > Protopterus annectens. Next base: position 481,622,797 of record NC_056735.1, read on the forward strand.
GCTTTCCAATCCATCTGCAAATATACACAGCTGAGTATATTTTTTGGTTTTAGAGTTTGCAATGTTAATTGTTGCTTAGATCTCTGTTGAAACTGTTGTCTCACTGTTCTGAAAGACTGCTTTCCAATCTATCTGCAAATATATAGAGCTGAGTATATTTTTTTGGTTTTAGAGTATGTACTGTTAATTGTTGCTTAAATCTCTGTTGAAACTGTTGTCTCCCTGCTCTGACAGACTGCTTTCCAATCTATTTGCAAATATACAGCGCTGAGTATATATTTTTTTGCTTTTAGAGTTTGTACTGTTAATTGTTGCTTAGATCTCTGTTGAAACTGTTGTCTCCCTGTTCTGAGAGACTGTTTTCCAATCTATCTGCAAATATATAGAGCTGATTATATTTTTCTGGTTTTAGAATTTGTACTGTTAATTGTTGCTTAGATTTATGTTAAAACTGTTGTCTCCCTGTTCTGAGAGACTGCTTTCCAAACTATCTGCAAATTTACAGAGCTGAGTATATTTTCTGGTTTTAAAGTTTGTATTGTTAATTGTTGCTTAGATCTCTGTTGAAACTGTTGTCTCCCTGTTCTGAGAGACTGCTTTCCAATCTATCTGCAAATATACAGAGCTGAGTATATATATTTTTTGGTTTTAGAGTTTGTACTGTTAATTGTTGCTTAGATCTCTGTTGAAACTGTTGTCTCCCTGTTCTGAGAGACTGTTTTCCAATCTATCTGCAAATATACAGAGCTGAGTATATTTTTTTGGTTTTAGAGTTTGTACTTTTAATTGTTGCTTAGATCTCTGTTGAAACTGCTGTCTCCCTGTTCTGAGAGACTGCTTTCCAATCTAACTGCAAATATACAAAGCTGAGTATATTTTTTGGTTTTAGAGTTTGTACTGTTAATTGTTGCTTAGATCTCTGTTGAAACTGTTGCCTCCATGTTCTGAGAGATTGCTTTCCAATCTATCTGCAAATATACAGGGCAGAGTATTTTTTTTGGTTTTAGAGTTTGTAATGTTAATTGTTGCTTAGATCCCTGTTGATACTGTTGTCTCCGTGTTCTGAGAGACTGCTTTCCAATCTATCTGCAAATATACAGGGCTGAGTATATTTTTTTTGGTTTTAGAGTTTGTACTGTTAATTGTTGCTTAGATCTCTACCAAAACTGTTGTCTCCTTGTTCTGAGAGACTGCTTTCCAATCTATCTGCAAATATACAGAGCTGAATATATTTTTTTGGTTTTAGAGTTTGTACTGTTAATTACTACTTAGATCTCTGTTGAAACTGTTTTGTCCCACCCACCCTCCCTATTTCTGGCTTGTAGTTTAAATTTGGTGGCTTTTGTAGTTGCCTGCCCCACTGTAGATTTGATTTGGGACACTCCCCCAGTCCCATCTCTTTACCACATTCTACCTAATAAACTCTTTCTGCACTTCCTTTTAGTCCTTTTTAATTTAATTACATTTGTTAAACTGTGTTTAGTCTAATATTGCTACATACTCAAGTGTGCTAGCTTTCACAGCACGTGAATTGTTTTTATTACTTTTTTAGCTACTTTTTTGTAAAAAAAAAAAAATAAAATAAAAACTGTAAGCCTGTTTCCTACCTTTCCTGTAACTAGTGTTCCATATAGAGATTTGCTGTATCCAGGACTGTATGTAAGCTTCTGAGCCCCCTCCCCCAAAACTTTCTGTGTTGGAGGGAAGCCTTCTAGCTTATCAGTGGGAGTGGCAAGCACTAGGTAACCTGTCTACCACATAAGGAGTGGTTCTGGCCCAGAAATTCTAGTTACTGGCCATTTGGGCAATCTCTTCCGTCTCTCTCAACTTTCTGATTTGAAAGCCTGCATTTGCAATTGTTTCTGTCCTGTAACTCGTCTAGTGCAGATACAGATTCTTAGCATTAGCACTTAAATTTGCTTATTCGTGCTCAGCACTTGTTCAGAACTTGTAAGCACTAAATAATCTACTAATTACTATAGCACTCAACCTTCCACATTACCTAGAGGAAAACAGTTTTTGTACTTACTTTTCTCACTTGCTTAGAGAAAAATAGCTTTTGTACTCACTTTCCTTGCTTATCTAGAGGAAAATAGGTTTTTATTCAGGCATGGCCAAGGGTCAGCTCCCAGTGTTCTCTCCTGTCTATCTCATGAATCTGGGCATCTTGAGGCAATGTAGAAATTGCCTCATGTACACAAACAACCCTCTCCTCCTACCACCCAACACTACAACCTGTGAGAGATGCACTTATCTAGCCAAACTGGAGGTAAAGCTCTCTCCAACGAAGACTGAACTTGACAGTCATGAGGAGAAGTTTAACATTTGCACCACACCACACTCATCACATAGTCTCACGAAATCTACACCACCAAAATCCAAACATAGTAACACAAAAACATTTGTGGAGGCTCTCAATAATCTGTCTAAGCAACAGAGACCTCCAAAGCAGAAACGCAACCAACCTCCATCCACCAACACAACCCAAATGATACACAGACCACAGACTCAGTGTGCCACTCAACACAGCCAATAAGGCAAAACAACGTACCCAACACACTAGTCATAGGTGACTCTATAGTCAGGCACACTGATGTCCCACTCACTAGGTTAAATAAGGAGAAGGTTACTGTCAGCTACATGTCGGGTGCCAGGATCTGCCACATAACCCACGCACTCAGGTCACTCCACAACAAGTACAAATATGACTCTGTCATTGTCCATGTTGGTGTGAATGACCTGAGATGTACCTCCCTAGACTACATGTAGAGAGACATGGAAGAGCTCTCCGATCTTGTAGCCCAGACAAGTATGACCCTAGCCCTGAGTAGCATTCTGCCATCGACCAGAATGATACCGCAGAACAAGGAAAAAATGATTGACTTCAACAATTGGCTAAGCTTCTGGTGTCATTCTAAGGGGATCCAGTATCTGTCTGCTTGGGATGACATGGTCAACAGACCGCAATGCTTTGCCACAGATGGCCTGCACCTGTCACCCCTGGGATTTCGGATACTGGCTAAGGCTCTTGCTGCCCCTATAGTGCCTTTTTAAGCAAGGTTCAAATGACAAATTCACCACCATAACAGGAACAGACAAGCAAAAACTGGGGGTAAGGCTACTCAATGCTAGAAGTCTAAATCTCAAAATGCACTCACTCAAGGCACTACTTAAAATGGAGAACATCGATATCTGTGCAGTGACTGAGACCTGGTTGAAGGCTCTAGACAGCACCCCTGCACTTGCAGGCTATAACTCATACCACACTTTTCGGCCATGTAACCTGGACTGAAACACCAAAGGTGGAGGTGTGTCCATATTCATTAAGGATATCCACATCTCCAGGCTAGTTGCTCAGCATAATGCATCCGAGGTTATCCAAGTGAAACTAACCCGGGGCAAAACTGCAATCCAAATTGTAGCTTGCTACAGATCCCCCACCATGCCCCAGGATTCCCACTCCTCTTTTCTTGATGTACTGGAAAATATTAAGGTTCAACCAAACACCCTAATAATGGGCGACTTCAACTACCCCACCATTAACTGGGAAAACTACTCGTATACCAACTCCTTAGCTCAATGCTTTCTGGAATTCATAAACTCCAATGCCCTGGATCAACTTATCCACAGCCTCACCAGGGGCAACAATATCCTAGACCTAGTCATTACCAACATGAATGACCGGTGTGCCACACCTGAAGTCAAATCCTCGTTGGTCCGATCCAACCATAAGCTAATCACCCTTGATCTACACTTCCCGCCCCCACCCCCATTAAGGAAACCACGGTAAAAAATTTCTCCAAAGCCAACTTCATGCTTCTTAAGACAGAAGTGGTGAACTTCATGACACCCATGCAGATGAACAATACAGTTACAACTGCTGAATCCTACACAAATGCACTCTATAAGCACTTACATGAGTGCATGGATCGTGCTATCCCAAACAGAACCAAGACACTATCCTCCAAAAAATGGAAGCCAATCTGGTGGTCCCCTGCCATAAACAAACTGTACAACAGAAGGAAGAAACTGTTGCAAAACAGAGTAAAATCCCATGAGTGGAGGAGCTCCCTGGTCAGCCTCAGTAAGAAGTTGAGATCCCATATAAAATCCTCCAAAGCTAGCTATGAAAACAAAACTGCCACTAATTCTAAGGACAGCCACAAAGCATTCTATAGTTATGTCAAGAATCTCGATGGCAACACCCAGATCTGCTCTGAGTTACAGCACTATGGCACAAAAATTACAGAACCAACTGACATTGACAACATCCTGGCAGATAGGTTCAGTGCTAACTTTACCTCCCCCCTCACCCCGTAAAGGTACAATATATATACAGGAAGAATGCAGAGTGCCTGTAATCACAACTACACAGGTAAAAGCTGCACTCTCTAAAGCCAAAAACACAGCATCCATGGGACCGGACAACATCCCAGACTGCGTTTTACATGAACTTCAGAATGAACTAGCTCCCCACTTAAGCACCATGTTCAGTAATAGCCTCGCATCAGGCTTTGTGTCCGCTGAATGTCACACAGCAACAGTTATCCCACTCCACAAAGGGGGAGCCACCACTGATCCCGGGAACTATCGACCTATTAGCCTGACGAGCCTGGTCTGCAAGGCCATGGAACGTATCATCATGGAACTCATAAACAAAGACATTGGTAAACCCCAAACTCTGGATCCCACCCAGTTAGGGTTTGTGAAAGGCAGATCATGCCTCCTGAACCTGATCAACTTCTTTGAGGCAGTCACCAAAGCCATAGATGAAGGTAAGGTGGTTCAAACATCCTATCTTGACCTCGCCAAGGCTTTCAACACCATCCCCCATTCTGGAATTATAGCTAAACTCATTAAGCTAGGTATAAATCCCTACATCACAAGATGGATGCCAACTGGCTCACTGACAGAACCCACACTGTAAAACTTGCAGACTCCAAATCTGACCTCAAAGCAGTGACAAGTGGAGTACCACAGGGTTCAGTCCTGGGACCTCTCCTGTTTGGTATCTACTTCTCTGAAGTACAGGCTAACACAGAAGGCCTCTGGCTAATGAAGTAAGCAGATGACTGCAAACTAGGAGCCATAGTCAAGTCCCCAAATGATGTGGACATCCTACAGAAGGGCCTCACAGAGACAGATGCCTGGTGTCAGAGCCATGGCCTCAAGCTCAATGCCAAAAAGTGCAGTGTCATCCCCTTTGGTAAAAACTCTGTACCATGAACTACCACATAGGCAGCAATCTACTTAACACTGAATGTGTGATAAGAGACCTTGGGACCCAGGTGGACAGTAGTCTCTCCTTTGATAGTCACGTTGCCACAATAGTCAGAAAGTCCTTCTATGTGGCACATCTCATCATAAAAGGGTTCTCATCCAGGAAAAAAGAGGTAATTGTTCCCCTCTAATCGACACTCATTAGACCCATTATAGAGTACAACACCCCTTTTAGAATGTACCTCACAAGACATCTGCAGCAGCTGGAAAGGCCACAGAATTACCTCACAAAGAGGATTACTGGCCTCAAACAAATGCCCTACACTGACTGTCTCAAAAAACTCCAGCTTTACTCCATAGCATATCGCCTACTCCGAGGTGATCTCTGCCTAACATATAAAGCTATGTCAAACCCAGAGCTGTTGTACATGCTAAACATAAAGAAATCCCAATCCCTCTAAGCTACATGCTCTAGGGACCTAAACCTTGTCACCACAATAAACAGGACATGCTGAAGGGATAGATTCCTGTCTCAGAGACTTCCCATACTCTGGAACAGGCTACCCATCTATGTCAAGCAAAGTTCTTCATTAGCACTCTTCAAGAAAAATCTTGATGAGTGGATGAGAAATAGAAAAAACACCATGGGGATCACTTCTGTGTCTCTGCTCGACAGTGGCGCAGGAAAATAACTTTCTTGGGTGGCATAAGCCAGGGAACCTTGTTGGCTAGGCTTACGAAGGCCCTTGGGCCGATAGCCTAGTACCTACCTATGAACCTATAAGATGTGACTGTTCAGACAATAACAAATGATTGAATTCAACAAACAGTAAGCTATTATGCAGTAAATTTTAATTGCAGGATAAAATGGGAGGGTGAATTGCATACAGAACTAGTGAAAAAAATAATGAACACCACAGGATAAAGAAAAATACCTTGGTTCATCTATGTCAGTAACTAAGCAGTGTACAAGAAATGTCCTGGCTCCTCACAAGAGGTATGACACTAAATGGAATAAATTATGGCTGGGAAAAAGATATCAGGAAGGTAGATAAAAACAAATATAATAACATACTGTTAGAATAATGTTTCCTAAAGGTCTACCAATTCAAAATAGAATTGATATATCCATGATTAAAGACTGTCAATTCTAAATAGGTGTTTTGTTTGTGTGTGTGTGTGTGTGTGTGTGTGTGTGTGTGTGTGTGTGTGTGTATGTGTGTGTGTGTGTGTGTGTGAACTACTACCTCAAAATAAAGACTACTTTTCTTTGCTGCAAAATACTACAGGAAAATAAAACAAAAATTAATTTAACTTAAAACAGCATGTCACATAAAAATAAAAAATAAATAGCATATCATATGCAAGCATAGCAGTATGGTATAATGGCAACAGTTCATACCTCACTGTGCGTTATGTTAGATTCTACTCTTTCTTAGCTTAAAGTTTGGTTAAGACAGTTCCATCCAATAATTTCTCAAGAATAATGCCCATATAATGTTCATGCCCTCAAATACTGTTACTTATAAAATAATTTAAGTTTTCCTGGTTCCTTTATTATACGATCAGTTTGCTCACCTGGTTCTTTTATTAACTAGCCATTATTTCTTATCTCTGCCTCCTAATAAAATTTTCTCTTTTCCCTTGTTTCTTTCTATAACTTCTGCAACTTGCATGTAAATATGCTTACAGATTTCTGTAAGTCTCTTTCTGTCTACTTCAATTTCACCCTCTGCCTGCTTTTCCATTCCTATAGCTGGGTCTACTTATCTGCTCATTTCATACTCTTTGTCCCCATGCCTCCATTTTCCGCCTCTCATTCAAGTTAAGTTTGAAATCATTTGGATATACTTTTCATATGCAAATTCTTAATGCTTTGATTCTTAAATATTTTCAAAATGTGTACAACTGCATCTAGATCTAACTAGTAATTTAATATTGCTACATTAAATCTGCATTCCTTTTAACTTTGGTATTTCAATTGTTTAATGTTAAGCTAAAGCATGCATGTTTCAGCTGCATTTCTTATTTCTATTTACACTGGATACTCCATGCTTATATATCTGGTTCTGATATCAATAAACATTTTAATGTATTTTATCTCCTAGAGAGAATTGTTATCCCAAGCTTATGTATTTGGTTGTGATGCCAATAACTTTTTTTAAGAGTGTTAAAATCCTGAGTCTTGGTATTCCATATTTAAATATCTGATTGTCATACTGAAAACATTTTTACTTTGTTTAACATCTCCAAGCATTTACTATAAAAGAGTGCTACCAAATCTTCCCCATTTAACAAAAGAAAATGCATACACATGCTTATAGATTATCTGTCTTTTATATATATATATATATATATATATATATATATATATATATATATATATATATATATATATATATATATATATATATATAATGTATATTTAAACACATAGATGTCTAAATACCAAGACAGACAGAAAGACAGATATTACTGATCACCACCCATCTACATTGCCATTTTTTTCTTATACCTCTTTATGCAGTTTTCTCAATCTGCTCAATGCTTCTTTCCTGCCCTGTCCATCCCACCATTTATTTCAGTCTCTGTTACTCCTTTCTTTATTTTTTTTCAATTTTTGTTGCGTTTTCCTTCTCCATTTTTCTGCTGACTAGAAAAGTGATGCTGAAGTAATATGACTCCATAAAGATGGCCATAAAAATGATATGGAGAACTACAGACTAGTAATAATTTTGAGTGCACTATAAATGATTCTCAAATGTGTGTTGCGTGTATATTACTTATGGTCTACTTTACATAACACCTACTAACACAGACACAACATGGATTTAGATCAAGTCTTAGTATACAGACAGCTTTACTAAAGCTCAATGACCATATAACAACCAACAAGGATAGGGGATTTTTATCTGTTGCTGTATTTCTAAGTTTCTCTAAGGTTTCCAGTGTGGAAAATCACCATCACTTACTAACAAAACTACAAGACATGGGATTCTCCACAGCAGTACTAACCTAACTTATAACTTTTCTGAGGGCCTGAGCCTTAATTGTACAATAGCAGAACAAAATATACTTCTAACTTCAGACTATCACAAGGATATATATTTGGACCTCTTCTCTTTATCACACATACCATCTATATCCCCCAGGACACCAACATTATTTAGATAATACAACACAATGATAAGTGTGCATTACTACACTGATCTAAGGATTTAAAAACGTTCAGTAATTTAACTAAAAAATGAAGTTAACAAACCCAGCAACTGGATTAAAAAATTATTCTAAATGAAAAAAAGAATGTATTAATAATTTTTGCAATGAAAAAACTACACTGATAATTTTTGCAACCAAAATGTTAAAGCAACCACCAATCAATCATCACTCATACTTTAAGGATCAATGGAACCTATAGAAATACTGTCATTTTGAAAATATCTGGGAGTTGCAATAGATGACACACAATGTTCAGGAACAATCTACCACCACCACAAAGAATCATAAAAAATCAGGGCCTTATACTTAATACAGAGATATCTAGTACCTAACTACAAGAAGAAAATGAATGAAGCACTGCTGTCAAAACTCAGGTAAGGATCAATACTAGGATGTTCCAAGTAGCTGGCATTGTCTAATCTAATGTCTACTTGTCAGAAAATAAATTTATTGCTTGTCATAAAATAAAAAGCCATCACTATTCTATCCAAAAATAGTTGGAACTGATGTCTCTAGCAAATAAAATCAACAAGTAACATGTAACCTTTATATGCAAAGCCAAGGTAAACAACTATGCCCAATCTTAGATAATCTACTATCATGACATACCACAATGGGAGAGCGATGATCTACAAGCAAATAAAAGAAACTCTAAACCTAGGAGACAAAGGTCCAAGTTCTTACCTGTCAATCAAGTGCCAAAAGCTATCTGTATATCTTAGAACCTAAACGATGCCAATCACAATATCTATATATCTTCAATTTTGTATCAACATACTCGACAGTCACCGACAAAATCAATTAATTTGCATTTAATACCTCACTGTTAACCCTAATAATAATAATAATACCCATTTCTTATGAATAGGTAGGCCCAATAGGCACACAGTCCCTTTACGGGTGTGATCTGTGAGCAATGTCTTGTTAACTGACTTAGTTAAGATCACACAGTAAGCAAATGAGAAAAATCAAACTCTGTATGACAGGAGCTATAGTGTTAAACACTGTAACTAGTCACTTATGTAACTAGTCTAAATAACTGCATATAAACAGAAACCTTACTGTTTCCCTACCTTTCAAACCCAACCATACTTGCCTTCCACTCTGGTGCTAGTAAAATACCAGACAACAAATTGTGTTTTGTACTGTATAAATATAGTAACTATATTTCCATAAGTCACTTCAGACATGATGTACTTTGTCTTAACTTAAATGATGTAAATATTGAGATACAATTTATGATTATCATTATGGCTAATAAACCACGTTTCTCTGTAAAATATCACAAACAAATAGCCATATAATAATATTATTAATATGTCATGCTTCTACACCTAAACAGTACCATATTTATAATTATTCCCAAAACATTCATTTGTTTGTAAAAAGGTCTTGGGTCTCCATGTTATAAAGACATGTAGGGCATGGAATGCTGTGATTACACTCTGAAATTGGGGAAAAAGAAAACTTACTAGGCACCTCACTAGTGCAAGACCCAATGTTAACAACACTTAGAGGTGATTAACAAAAAAGTAAGTATCCTTAATGACTGCTAAGATCAGGTCATGCACTGTAGAATAACAGTGGACAGCGTCAACCATTAAAGAATAGAAGCAGAAGGTAAAACATCTTTTTCTGCCACAAAAGCATGGCAGAATGACACGTCTAACAGCTTTTAAAGCTGTTAGTTCAACAGATGGGCATACTGTTTCCCCCTACCATCTCTCTGTCAGCACTGGATGTTGAAAAACAGCAAATCACTTTGCACTCTTATGCTTTTTTTTTCTTATAACTCTCCATGTACTACAAAGAATTATTACTCAGTCACTGATCGTAACACTTTATTACATGTTCTTGACATGGATGCCAAGATTGACCATCAGAGCTTCACTCTTAATGCAAATTTCTTTGCATCTATGTGTTAAACACAATCAGCTAGTTAAGATTAGAGACCCGATAATAATCCCTACATCATGTATGCCTTGAAATCATATCTGTAAACCCAATATATACTTGTTTACTTATATACTCAATCACTTGTTCATTTAGGTTCACAGGATCATAGGTGAATACTAGGCTGACTGCTCTGAAGGGCAATTTTAAGCCTAACCAATAACCAAAGGTCAGAATCAAACCATGCACCCTGTATTTATAAGGTAAAAACCTTAACCATTATGCCAAAACCACCCCCACAAAGCTTCCATGACCAGGAATTGATCATGGGCCATGGCTATGAGAGTGTCAAATCCTAACCACTAGACCACCAGGGAGAAAGCTTTGTACTGAACTGCAGTCAAAATATAAAAATATGGGTGTCAGAGTGAAAGAGTAGTATACGAGATTCTATGCCCATGTAATAAGTTCTATATAGGAGAAAGTAAAAGTAGTTTTGGAACAAGGTTAAGAGAGCATATTAGGGATGTTAAAAAAGGAAGGGAAGAAAATCATATAAGCTTTACATTTTAGAGATGTACATAAAAGTAACCCACAAGAGTTAGAAGCCACAGTTTTACAACAAATTACTTGTGATGGGATAAATATAAATAATGTGAAAAGTAGATTATGGAAAAATAATCTATCTTGATTTTGAAGTATGGCACTTTATTTTCTGTAGGAGTGAATAGGGAATATAATTGGAAATGTATGCTTTAATTAATTAATTGTGCAAATGTAATTATTAAATTGAATAATGATTTTACGAGTGAGTGTATTTAACGGATATAGTAGGAAATTATGGTATACTCTGTAAAGGCATAGTTGCCGAAGCACTAGAGAGAGAGAAAATCTGTTTGAGAGAGAAATAATCTCTTTGTTATTTTAATAAATTCTTTTTCAAGGATTGCACTGGTTGTACTTTTTGTGGTTATTCTCGAATTTTTCAGTTAATCGTGGTGTCATCTGCAGTCAAAATATAGTTCACTGTTCATGTATATACTTAATGACATGTACATGTATTAAATTAACTGTGTTGAAGTTGTGGTAAATGGTACTGAAAATGTATTGTGATCCTGGATGCACTTGTCAATGTATGTATGCATTCAAACTTAAGTTGTAACCCAATATTTGTTTCTTGGGGGCTCCCTTCATGCTATCCTGAAAATGGACATTGACCAACAGGGCTAACTTTATCAAGAGAACAAAAGTAATTAAATAAATAAAATAATAATTACTGCATTTCTTTGTAAACACCATTCACAAACATGCCACTGTATATTAAAATAAGAATTATTATTATTATTAATTATTTTTAATAGGTTCATAGGTTCATAGATTAGTACTAGGCTAACTGCTCTTGTGGGCCATTTTAAGCCTAGCCAATTACCCCATGCGAGAATTAAACCATGCACCTTGTGCTTGCAAGGAAAACATCTTAACCATTATGCCAACCTCCCTGTTTTCTCCAGAAAATGGTGATGATGATGGAGCTGAAATTACCGTTAACGTCTCCATATCCCATTCATTTCCTTGATTGTATGCTGATCACTTTTCAAAAAAATTGCACTACATGCACTAGTGGCAGTGTTAACAACTATTACACACACTCATAAAATGCATAATCCTTCTGTGTAGAAATATGGTCATATACATACCTCTCAACCCCTTAGAGCAAGAAATCTGGACAAAGCCACAAATAAAAGTGGGACAAAGGACCAAAAATTGGGACAATTTTTAAATATTGCTATTACAAACTTACAACGTTGATAGAATAACAGGTTTTGCATTAACATGAATTTTCTGAAGGGTATGAAGTCTGAAACTCAAATTTCTATCATTATTTTCTAACTTTAGTCTTTAATGATTTGCCACTGATTTGCCAGAAAACCATAATTTTATGAAAAATGGACCAAAAATATGAGGCAAAAATCTATGCAGTTGGGAGGTATGGTCATATAACATTCATATTTGTTTACCTTTTATACTGTGTTCCCAGATAACCTTTCTTTTCTTTTCATAGTGTACATTAAGCCAAGTGAGAAGAATTCTCTCAGATGTTGAATATATATTACTAGATAGTGGGTCTGGATTAATTTTTGGTATGGTTTCTAAGCCACTGGAATCAGCAGGACAGCTGTTATTATCTGATGCTATTCTGGAAAGCACCAGGACCTGGAAAATAAAGAAGAGTTTCACAGTTTTAAAATAATTAATTCTGTACTACTATAAAATTAAAGTCAATACAAATTAACTGAACATGTACAAAATATACTATAACATGAACTGAACTGATCATTTGTGTAGAACAGATACTGATTTTTTTGTTTACTTTTACTAACATCCATCTTATTCCTACTCACCCCAGTATCATACCTGTGGAAAAAAGAATGCATTTATTTATTTCTACACTTTCCTTTTTCGTGTCAGCATTTATGAGCTCTGAAGTGCAGCCTAGAAATAAATGCACCAAAGCATGTCATGAGACTGGCACTTAGGCAGTGATGATGCTCAACAGTATCCAGTTAGTTGCCTACACACAAGTTCAGCCATGTTGAAAAGAAGGGGTGGGAAAGATAAAGAATACTAAATCATATAATAATACAGTGAAACAGAAACACAATTAAGTAGAAGAAGAAGGAAGGAGCAAGAGGTTTGTTTTCCTTGTACCAAAAAAACAATATATCATTTAGAATCAAGACAATGCCCTTCTATGAAAAGAAGAAAGATCATGTAGAAAGATCCATTTCAACTGCTTGATGATAAATTGCTCATGACAGAAGACACAAATGCCAAACAACTGAAATAGCAACAGACTAAACAACAAATAAAATAACAAAAAATAAAATACTATTTCCCTTCACTAATGGAGCTTTGCTCTAATGCACTTTCATGCATCATTTTACTACAGTAAATTCAATGAAACTGCTAGTAACGTTTTTCCATTTGGACAACTGCAGTTGTCCAGTTTTACGCTGATCCATGATAGCACATCAAAGGAACACAGGCACCTGGAAAGAACAGTGAGCAGACAGTACAGATGGACAAGAAGTATGACAGCTAGCTGAACTAGCCATCATGTAAAGGCAGGAATCCCAGTGGCAGCAGATGTTTTCATAAAAGGGTAACATGCCAGGAAATATGATAAAGCTATGCACTGGAATCTTCTGCTTTTCATCTTTTTTACATTATTTTTTAACTTCTTTCTTCATTTTAGGGTAAATGTGCTCCTTTCTAAAAATACCTTGATGAGGTAATTGGCTGATGATCACAAATTTTGTTTAACTTTTACCGTATGCTTTTTTTCTAACGGAACAAGGAGGTGGAAAATAAATGGAAGCACGCCCACTGAAGTACAATAATTACTGTTCTCATCAGAAATCTATGCCCATTATCCTTTGTTTCTGATCATTTGGGCTTTGCTTCCACATATCAGGGACCCCAATAAATTATGTCATGACTAGCACAGTCTCTAAATGTAAAATACTCTGTAACTATACTATGTAGGTAACCATTTTGGTATATTTGTGCTACTGTTACTGTGATTTTTTTTTAGCTACTATTAAGTGAATGCTTATGTCTATACCACTACACTAATCTTTTGTGTATAATTTTGTTCATATATAAACTGTTTTGTCTTGTGGAGCCTTTCTCACTGGGCCTCCCCTGAAAATGGGTTCTTTATGGCCCAGCTGGACTTTCCTGGTAAACAAATATCAAAAGAATAAATATAATACATTTGCGGAGCTCTTCACTTGCCATGTGGCAGGGACACTACCTCAGTTCATTTTATCTTGGCATAATTCATTCCTGATAGGGGGATTCCTTTCTAGCTTGTATTTCCATATGCTAAGTGTTTCTGTAAATATTCACCTATCTTGTAAACAATTTAGCTCTGGGTTGTTTGGTTTCTGTGAGACTTGTGCTCTGAATGTAGGGCTGAAAATATAAGTAATATAATTTGTTTTTCTTTTTATTTGAAATATCTCCATAAGAAAATACTCAAACTGAACAAAAGTCGAAAATGAAGCTTGGCATAAAGTTTCCAATTCAAGTCATTCTCCTGTATTGAAGCTATCAACAGGAGCATGCTCAGAGCAAGCCAGTTACTTCCCAAGAACAGTTGACAAGAGTAATCATCCATGGAAAATGAACAGACCTTTGATATCTCCTACATTTTTCATGATGGAGGAACTCCTTTTAAAAAACAGCTAGTCTACAGACTAGATAGCTGTAGTTAGTAAAACAGACAATGGATCCCAGGACTGATACCTTTAAGATGGTAATGAAAATACTTCATAAAATGTACACTAATACTGTAAGAATGGTTAATGCACCAAAAAAAAAAAAAAAGAAGTTATGTCTCACCATAACAGTCCATCTGTGTTGTTCATCTTCTTTCATTCATCATTGATGGGTTCGGTTCTGAGCCCTCGGAACTGAGTTGGCTTATTACCAAGCTCACGCCAGCCAAAAACTCTCAAGCTAAGCTTCTAGTCACAATGCCTTTCTCTCTGTTACCTCAAATCGACTTTGCCCATGATAAACCAGAAAAGCCTATTCTGCGCAAATGCCCTAAGACACCACTTGGACCCAAAGTATCCCCCAGGAGCCTTTGGAGGGGGAAGGAGGGTGGGAAGTGATGAATGAAAGAAGATGAACAACACATATAGAACACTATGGTAAGACATAACTTCTTTGTCTGATGTTGTTCATCTTCTTTCCATTCATCACTTTTGGGACAGAATCCCAAGTTACCTTGAGACACATTGGCAGCCTTTATGGAAGAGCATTCCTGAGTACCATTGAGCCAAAGGCAGCTCTCCCTCTGGAGACCACATCCAATTTGTAATGATTGATGAAAGTGTGGGGTTTAGCCCAAGTGGCTGCTGCGCAAATGTCATCCATAGAAGCCCTGGAGTGGAAAGCTACAGATGTCGCCATATATCTAGTGGAATGGACTTTAACCAGTGGAGTAGGTTCTTTTGTAGAAAAGTAAGAGAAGTGTATGCAGTCCCTTAGCCATTTTGATAAAGTAACATTGGGATACAGAATTTCCCATTCTAGGTCCAGAAAAAGAAATGAAAAGCTGGTCAGACTTATGCATAATTTTGGTTCTGTCTAAATAGAATCTCAGTTGTTTGTGTACATCCAAGGAATGTAGGCAGTATTCCCCTTTATTAGAAAAAATGCAGAAAGAGCAACGGACTGATTGATGGAGAAGTCAGAAACAACCTTGGGGAGGAAAGATGGATTCGTCCAGAGTGATACTCTGTCCTTGTGAAAAGACCAAATAGGGTCTTTTAATGCACAATGCCTGTAAGTTCGAAACCCACCTGGCTGACATAATGGCTACCAAGAACAAGGATTTCCAAGACAAAAATTTCAAGTCACACTTCGCTGCAGTCAAAGACTGTAGAACTAATGTGAGGTTCCATGGGTCTATAGGCTGTCTGACTGGGGGCCTGATGTGTGAAACTCCTTTGAGAAAGGTTTTATATAAACGTAGTGAGATGAGAGGCATACCATCCAGTCCATTATGGTAATTTGAAATTGCAGCCAGATGTACTCGTATGGTTGAGGTTGCAGTACCGTCATCAAAATACTTATACAAGTATTGTAAAACAGCTGTGACCAGAGCCAAATATGGATCTAGCATGCTATTCTTTGACCAATGAGAGAATCTTTTCCATTTGTCTTGATACAGTCTTCTGGTGGATGGTTTATGAGAGGCCAGGATAATATCCCAAACAGGTGAGGTGAGATAAACCTGCTGGTAACTAACAGAAGTGGAGAAACCAAGTTGTCAGCTTGAGACCGGACAGATTTGGGTGGCTCAGCTCTTGGGGGTGAGCAATCAGGTCTGGAAGAGGGTCCAGAATCCACAGCAGATATACCAGATGAGGCCGAAGGAAGGGGGACCAAACTTGTCGAGGCCAAAAAGGGGTTATGAGGATCACTTTGCATTTCAACCATTGAGCTTTCTTTAAGAACTGTGGAACCAGAGGAATGGGGGAATAAGCATAAAGAAATCCCGTGGGCCAATCGTGAATCAGAGCATCCCTTGGGGACTCCTCCTCTGGAGGGAACAGGGCAAAATAACTGCTGCACTTGTTGTTCAATGGAGAGGTGAAAAGGTTGCAGCACAGCTGACCCCAGCGGCCGAAAAATTCTGTTATTACATCGGGATTGAGGGACCATTCGTGGGGCAGGAGAATACATCTGCTCAACTTGCCTGCAATCACATTGGAGCTCCCGGGATATGCGTTGCTATCAGAAAACAGTTGGAAGCTATCGCCCACTGTTTTCTGATAGCAACGCATATCAGAAAACAGTTGGAAGCTATCGCCCACTGCCAAATCCTCATGGCCTCTCGACACAAGGGTTAGGACTTGGTTCCTCCTTGCTTGTTGATATACCAGACTACTGACATATGTCTGACTGAACTGCAATTGTCCCGAAATGAAGAACTGGATGGAATGCCTGGAATGCTAACAGCACCGCTCTCAGTTCTGTAAAGTTGATATGCAGGTTGGCCTCCAAAGTGGACCATGTGCCTTGGACTGTCTTTCCCTGGAAATGGCCCCCCCACACTCAATCAGGGAAGCATCCATGGTCACAATGGCCTTGGGCTGAGGAGACTGAAATGGGTGGGTCCAAAGTTCTGTGTCTGTCCTCATTCACCAAAGAAGATCTTGCTTGCAGGAGTTGGTTATCTGGATCTGGGAATGTAGAGGGTGATGATTTGGGAACCACTGAGAAAGAAGAAGCCACTGGAGAATTCACATCTGCAGCTTGGCAAGAGGCACTATCGGGATTTAAGCTACCATGGATCCTAGGGCCTGAAGAGCCTCTCTCACTGAGACTTTGTTTTAACAAGAGTATCACTCGGAGTTGAAGCCTCAATCTCTTGAGTCTGTGAGCTGGGATTGACACCAGACAGGATCGGGTGTTGAAGTCTGCTCCAATTAATTCTATATGCTGGGTAGGGACCAGGTTTAACTTCTCCCAGTGCACAGTTATCCCCAAAATCTCTGCCAGAGAAAGTGTGTATTGTAGGGCTGTTACCAGAAGATGCTTGCTGGGGGCAGTGAGGAGCCAATCGCCAAATATGAAAACACCCGGAATCCTTGCAGTCTCAAGTGAGCTGTAACCACTACTATGCACTTTGTGAACACTCTGGGGGCTGTAAAGAGACCAAACGGCAGGGCACGAAACTGGTAATTATTGGCTCCTACTTACACGCTGATACAAGATAAAGTGAAGTGAAGTAATTCCTATATAAATAACAAGTCCACCGTCAGAAAAAAACACAGTAGTCTTTATTGCAACAAGCAAAGCTTTTGGTCAAACAACCTTCTTGAGTGCTAAAAATCATACTAAATTTTCTCATTCATTTAAAGGGAGCAGGATAGATACAATGTAACCACAGCCATCCAATCACAAAGTACCCTCAATTAAACATTTATTAAAATTATGAGCTACCTATATATGCTTCCAAACTTATAAAATTTTATAGATTATACTGTTGCATCCTAACAAGAACAGGCTTAATGCTAATCTTATTGTTTATACCCGGTTCAATGTCTGCACAGAGCCTAATTATCCACTCATACTCTTTATTTTCTAGATAATTATTCAGGTCCCCACCCCTCACCCAACTCCTAATGCCTCTACACAAGCACACTCAACTCAAATGGCAGTTATAGACACCGCGGAACGTACAAGTGCTTCATCGTTGAGTAACAAATCTACAAATGAACAAAGTACTTTGCATTTAGTTCAATCCGGATCGCAAATGCGATTTCATCTGAACTTGCCTGAAAAGGTTAATGCACCAGATAAAAGTTTATTGAAAGGTCGTGTGTTGCAGAAACAATCCCCAAATGGACAGAAAAGGAAGGGGGACGGACCAGTTCAACAAGTAAAGAAACCAGCTTGATGACAACAGAAATACATGAAGGTATTCCAAATTTAACAGACTCTGTACTAACTGAACCATATATTTCATTACTGAAAAAAGGACTTAAATGTATACCTAGCACTAGCAACGATTTGGTTAGTGCACTGACTGACTTGAAAGTTTTTATCAGAAACCTTAATTTGAAGTTGTTATTTAAAAGCAATGATGAAACTAGAAATGTGGGATGTAAAAAGAGAAGTGTTTTTGTACCTATTAGTAACCCTGTAGTTTCTGCCTTCCATGATATTTGTGAAAGATAAATTAGGTGTTTATATGACTTGAAACGAAAACAAAAAAGATAAGCCCCAGGATTTACTAATCTTTCATGTAAGACTAGATTAGTCTTACACGGAAATGCCAGTCTAAGAGCATGACGGCAGCACGCCATGCATATTAATGAGGGCACACTGCCTCAACTCTAAAGCTTACACAGAGCGTGGACGAGTGTAGGGGGCGTGCTGGACTGTCGAGCAGTCCAAAAATCCACATCCCTGCACTGACAAAACACAAGAAATGTAGAGTTACATGAGCGAGTCCACTCACATGTGTACATTGTAACACTACACTCCACCATATGTTAAAACTCGTACAAATTTAGAAATTAAAATACATTTTTTTTTGTTTTATTTCCGATATAGTTGCCCGTGTTTGCGCGGGATTGCCCATTGCTTAGCTACAGTTAGCAGTTTAGACACTGAAGAGGATAATAAGAAAAAATATGCAAATTAAGCAAAATAGCAATCGCGTAGTGGTTAGAGCCTTCGCACAAAGAGGAGGCATTCCCGGTTCGAGTCCCACTACTGCATGTTTCACTTTGCGTTGGAAATCTGTATACAAAAATATTTCCTGATATTTATCATGTATAAGTTTTGTAAAAAGCATTCAAATGTTATATCTAGTAGTGAATGAATTATATATATATATATATATATATATATATATATATATATATATATATATCTATGAAGGTGAAATGGTTATGCATTCTGAGGCATGAGTAACTTATTTTAAGCAATATAAAGCACTGCTAAGCACATTTTAGCAGTATCTAGCATATTTAAAACAAATTGCTCGTAGCTGAGCACCGCGTTAACAAGTGCAATGTATTTGTGCGTAGCTGCGCACCGCGCTAACCAGTGCAAATACAACGTATTTGCACGTAGCTGCACACCGCGCTAACCAGGGCAACATCGAGCAACGTTAGGCAAAGTCGAGCAAAGTCGGTTAAACACGGCCACACCTCCTTTACTGTACCTTAACCATTCAGGTCTGGCTAGTAGGAAAATAAAAAGCAGTGACAGGGCTCGAACTCAGGATAATGTGCACTATAGTCAAAGTACATAACCACTAAGCCATGACAGCATTTAATAACCACGCACTTTCAACAGACACATACCTATCAAAGGAATATTAAACATTGCTAACATCAGCTAAGCAGGTGTGCCTACAGCTGAGTTTTTTCAAAACTGGCCAATCACAAATAAGTGCGGGAAATGAGGCATATTTAAGCTCCACAGGCAGGAATACTTGCCATAACTGGCTGTAGCTCCCTTCTGCAATCAGCATGGCCGGTGTTGGAGAAGGCACTCAATTTCGAGCGCAACGCTGGGGCATTGAAGAGACCAAAGGAATGGCTTGGCTCCTTGTCCACAATCATGAGGAAAGACTCCTGCAGGGCCAGTACCAGGGCACCCAATATAAAACGGAGGCCTGGAACAGTCTTGCTCATGATCTCACCAGTGCCACTGGCGTTCCTCGGACTGGTGAGCAGGTCAGGCACCATTATTCTGACCTGAAGTGACGTAAGGAGGATCTACTGGACCAGTGGATCCAGGAGTCCCGTGCGATGCCTAATGCCCCAGTACTGAGTAAGTAGCCATTGTATTAAGTAGTTAAGAATTGCTATGCTTGTCTATACTATGGATAGGTATGTCTCAATATCACTGCATTTACTTCACAGCTGCAGGTGTCCAGACTATGAATCAGCAAGCCCAGGTTGCAAAGGCTGCGTCATCAGGCAGGTTAGTAATTATTCTGCATGTACTGTTATATAAAATAAATGAGAGCACCTTCAAAAAGTGTTTTAACCCAATAAATAAAGGTGTAATAATCCTTTAATAAATGTATAATTCCTGGAGTGCGTCTGTGTCATTTTTTTTGATATGTTGTTGTAATGTTGCATTTTACAATTAGTACTGTTGTATTAAGTAGTGTTAACCCACACTTGGGTAGGCCCATATAACGTGGATGAAGGGAGTGCCAGTAGCTTTTATGCATATTTACAGCCCTCAACTGTTGGTTCGTGCCTAGCATGTACAGGTTAATCTGGCACATGAGTAGCTTGGTATTTTGTTCCCCAGAAATGTCAGTGTGCTGCCATCAATGTAGGGAGCTGTTAACATATAACTTTTAGTTATGTACTTACCATAACTTTAGATGTATGGGATCCATCTCACCTACATTCTCTACAGATGGGTTTGGAGCCGATCCTTGGCTCCGACTCGACCTCTATACAATAGAACGCAGTCTCTTATTGGCTGAGTTACCTCGTATCCCAGGATGCACCACTACTGTTTCCCCAGATCTTGTTTGTCTGCACACATGCACACACACACAGACTGTTGTTATAACATTGCCAGGTGTTCTAAGAGAGGAAGAAGTTAAATCCGGATCTTCCGGTCTCTTCTGGTCTATGAGGCAGGGGGATGGAGGGTGGGTTATTAGGAATGTAGGGGAGATGGATCCCATACATCTAAAGTTATGGTAAGTACATAACTAAAAGATGTAATGTGATCCTATCTCGCCTACATTCTCTACAGATGGGACAGCGTCCCTAGCACCTAATTCCTGGGTGGCTCACTGGAAAACGCTCCTGAGAACCGTGGAACCGAAGGAAGCTCGGCCCCTAGATGCCACATCCAATTTGTAGTGAGAAATAAAGGTGTGTAGAAGACCACGTAGCAGCCGCACAAATGTCACTAATAGAGAGCTTGGAATGAAAGGCTGCCGAAGTGGCCATAGCCCTGGTAGAATGAGCTTTTACTGGAACTATAAGCTCCTTATTTGAAATGAGGTAAATATGACTGATACAGTCCCTGATCCACTTGGCAATAGTGACTTTCGTGACGGCTTTGCCCAATTTACTATCCGAAAAGGACACAAACAGTTGATCTGATTTTCGTGCTTGGCGTGTCCTATCCAAATAGAAACGTAATTGTCTGGGCACGTCTAAGCTGTGAAAGGTATACTCAGCTCTGTTTGAATACTTAGGGGAAAAAAAACGGTAATTCCAGTGATTGCTGCAAACAAAAGTTAGAACAAACCTTTGGTATAAAGGATGGGTTTGGTCTAAGAGATACTCTATCCTTGTGAAATACCAGGTATGGTGGTTTGACAGATAGGGCTTGAAGTTCTGAAACTCGCCTGGCTGATGTAATAGCAACTAGAAGAGCAGTCTTCCAGGAAAGAAATTTTAAGTCACAGGTTGCTGCCCGCTCAAAGGGCGATGAGGTTAATGCACCTAACACCACGTTAAGGTCCCACGGTGGTGCAGGATGAGATATAGGGGGCCGTAGAAGCCAAGCTCCTTTAATAAAAGCTTTGCACAACTTGTTGCTCATTAAAGGTGGTTCTACACTCTTGTGAAAATTGGAAATAGCAGCCAATTGAACTTTGATGGTAGACACCGAACAACCTTGGTTGAACAGGGAAGCTAAAAACTTCAGAACCTCTGACACCGAGGCTGTCATAGGGTCTAATCCTCAGAGTTGGGCCCAAATAGCAAACCTCTTCCATTTATTGCTATACATCTTTTTAGTAGAAGTCTTGTGGGCCGAGGACAAAATATGCATGACTTCAGGGTCGAAAGAATGCTCCTAACTATGGTCGGAAGAGGAGTAGCCAAGCTGCTAACTTCAATGAATGGAGGGACTGATGGAGCTGTCCTGACTGATGCGTCAAGAGGTCCGGAACTTGGTCCAGGAACCAGGGACCCTCCAATGCATATTTGTGAAGAAAGGGGAACCAGACTTGACGAGGCCAGTATGGGGCGATTAGAATCATTTTGCTTTCCAAGCGAATCGCCTTCTGAATCACCTTGGGGAGAAGGGGAACCGGTGGAAAAGCATATAGCAGACCGGGGGGCCAAGCTTGTACTAGAGCATCCTTGGGGATCTCCCCCAGAACTGGGGTGAGAGAGAAGAACTGCTGGCATTTCGCGTTGAGGAGAGTTGCGAAAAGATCACAACAAGGAGTTCCCCATCTCGTGAAAATCTGTGTTACCACTCTGTCGTTCAAGGACCACTCGTGAGGGGAGAGAATAGTTCTGCTCAGTCTGTCGGCTATCACGTTGGATCTCCCCGGAATGTGTGTTGCCACTAGGAAATGTTTGGTAGCAATCGCCCAATCCCATACCTTCATGGCCTCTCTGCAAAGGGGGTAAGACCTGGTCCCTCCTTGCTTGTTTAAGTACCAGACTACCGACATGTTGTCGGACTGAATGGCAATCGTACCCTGGGGGAGGTGATCGTGCAGTGCTTGCAACGTTAAAAGCACCACCCTCATTTCCAGGATACTGATGTTGAGAAGACCCTCGTCGGTGTGCCACGTGCCTTGGACCGACCTGTCCAGATAATGCCCCCCCACCCTGTTTGGGAGGCGTCCGTAGTCAACGTGGCTGAGGGGGATGGGGGAACGAAGGGTCGCCCTAGATTCAGGTTGGAGGAAAGAAGCCACCAATGAAGATCCTGTTTGCATGTCTCTGTGATCAAAATGTGGTGACTGAGGGGAAGGTCTTGATAAGACCACTGGACTGATAGGAGCCACTGGAGTATCCTCATATGCAACCTTGCCAAGGGGACCAGAAGAATGGTGGCTGACATGGAACCCAACAGCTGCAGGACCATTCTCACTGGAGCGCGACGTCTGAGGAGTAATGCCCGAACCTGAGACTGCAACATTGCTATCCTTTCCGCAGGAAGATAGACTCGCATCTGCCTTGAGTCTATTTCTGCACCAATAAACAGAATACGCTGCGATGGCAGCAATACGGATTTTGTCCAATTGAAGGTGATTCCTAAGGAGTTGCCTAGAGAGATAGTGGCTGCTAGAGCTTTCAAGAGTAGATGCCTGGAGGTGGCAGTTAGGAGCCAGTCGTCTAGGTATGGAAACACCTGGAATCCTAGACTTCTCAGGTGAGCAGTCACCACTGCCAAACATTTGGTGAACACCCTGGGGGCTGTGGTGAGACCAAAGGGCAGGGCACGGAACTGAAAATGCCTGTCTCCTAGGCTGAAGCACAGGTGTCTCCTCGACGCCTGATCTATCAGAATGTGATAATAGGCATCTTTGAGATCTATGGAGCACATCCAAACACCTTTCTCCAAAAGCGGGAGAATGGATTGCAAGGTGACCATCTGGAATTTGCACTTTTTCACTAATCGGTTTAACTTGCTGAGATCCAAAATGGGCCTCAAGTCCCCGGTCTTTTTTGGTACCAAAAAGAATCTTGAGTAAGTCCCTGATCCGGCCTGATCTGCGGGGACAGGTTGGATGACTCCTTTTCAAAGCAGCTTCGATATTTCACTGGCTGCAAGATCCCGTTGACTGGGTGGTGGGTCCGGGATTCTTTGGGATGGTGGGGGGGGGTTGAGAGAAGGGAATGGTATAACCTCCGGCGATGATTCGGAGCATCCATTGGTCCTGAGTGATATTTGCCCAGGCCTTTAGGTGCCTCGAAAAACGATCCCCGACTGGCTCCGGAGCTGCACAGTCGGGCACTCCTTCAGGGATGCTGGAAGGAGGAGGAGCCACGAAAGGACTCACGGTCTCCAGTGTTGCGGGGGCCTCCACCGCCTCTGGGACGGCATCTCCCTGAAAAATTTCCCCCTCCTCTGCCTCTAGAAGGGGAATCACTCTGCTGCGACGAGCAAGGCTTTTGAGACTTACGGAACCACATTTTCCCTCCTCTTCGAGCCTTGGGATAAGGTCTGAAGGGAGTGGAAAACCGGGCCCCTACGGCAGTTAAAGTCTTACCCTCCTGTTCGCAGCGAGTCAAAATGTCCTTTGCCTTGGGTCCAAACAGTGAGGACCCCTCAAAGGGGGCGTCGGCAAAGGAAGACTTAAAGGCCTCCGCAAAGTGACACAGGCGTAGCCAGGCTTGTCTTCGTAGAGCAACACCTGTTCCCGCCGCTCTGCTCGCTCCTTCGGCTGCATAAGAAATGAGCCTCATGGACGAGTTGGATAACGAGGACAGGGTAGCCAACTGGGAGTTAACCGTTTGGGCCAACTGCTCAGGTAAGTTACCAGAGAGGGTATCCAAAAGCTCCTTGACCAGATCCCTCTGCAGTCTTGTGAAATGCGTCAAGTAGTTCAGAGACCTTAATGTAAAGGTCGCTGAAGCAAGGGTGCGCTTCCCGTACTGATCCATGCTCCTAGACTCCTTATTAGGAGGATGGACGGACGTTGAAGCCTCTGCCACATCTTGCTGGGTGGCAGATGCCACCACCAAGGCATCTACAGCCACACCTTTCGAAAGAAAGTCCTTATCAGGGGGAGCCAAAAGGAATTTATTGGGGCGAACTGGCACCGGTTCAACAGAATCCGGGTGTTCCCATGCCCTTCGAGAGATCAAATCCAGAAGCTCATCAAAGGGCGGAGACACCCAGGAGGCAGAGGGCTGAGCCCCGAAGGCCTTGAGGAAGACCGACTCCTCAGCAGAAAGGGGTTTGGACTGCCAGTCGCCTCGTTGTTTAAGGATCTCCAAGATGTACGCAAAGGATACATCATCCGAGGACGACTTGGGGGACCCCTCCGCATCATCGAGGTCGGTATCCGAGGTGAGAGACTCATCAGGGGAGTCGACGTGCTTCCTCTTGCACTGTTTCTTCCTAGGAGGTTCATCCGAAAATGTTTCGGAGGGACCTCCAGGAAGAAGGGAACCCCCAATGGGGGTAACCTCAGGCCCAAGGGCTCCACTGTCATGAGACAGGGGGATTGCAAAGGAGCCAGTCTCCGTGCCAAGGGAAGGTGGTGGTGAGATGGTAGAAGTGGCCAGAGAGGATTTGGCCAAGGCACTCCTCATGGCCTTGATGGCGGGACCCCCAGAGTCCTGGGATGGTTCAACCCCCAAGGCCACAACAGCAGTCGGAACTCCCGCAGCCGACGCACCGAGAGGGAGACTCGGAACCGAAAGGATCGGTCCCGAAGCGTCCCCCCCGGGGCGGACAGAGGAGGTCCGCGTACCGAACCCCGACCCGAAGGGCGTGGTTGGAGTTTGGGTCGGAGCTGACCCGACAACCTCCACCGGCTCCACCAACAACGACTCCAATGGCACCGAAGCTTTTGGAGGAGGAACCAAGATAGCAGGATGGGAAATCGGCTCCGGAGCAGACTGGGCTGGAGCCGAGATCAATTTTGCAAAGACCGGAGACTGAAAAAGCCTTTGAAGCACCCTGTCTACATCCGAATCAGACATCCTCGATGACTGAGAAGAGACCGACCGGGTCCGAGTCGACTTCTCAGCCGGCTCCGAAAGACTGGGGGACCGGCTCCGTATGGGTTCGAGAAGTATCGGCGCCGAGGGAGATTCCACTACCAATGCAATTTCCCTCTGAGCCGATGGGGACTTCGGCACCGAAGGGGAAGAGTCTGAGCGGGCAACCCTCATCGGCTCCGAAGTTAGTGGAGCCGATGGAGATGACTCGCCTCTCGACGCCCGAGCTCTCGACTCCGAAGCCAGAGGAGTCGAGGCTGGAGACATCGAGGCAGACCATTCCGCCCTCGGCTCCGAAGTCCGTGGAGCCGACGGAGAAGCCTGCCATGACTTTTTAGCTGCCGGATCCGACGGGCTGGTCGGAGCCGAAGCTTTTTTCTTCCTCGAAGGGGAAGAAGAAGAAGATAGGGCTTCCTCAAAAGAAGGGGTAATAAGCCCTTTTAAAATCAACTTATTTTTCCTCTCTTGGAGGATGCGAGAGGAAAAAGTGTGGCAAACGCTACAGGATTCCTGGAGGTGTTTTGGGCCCAGACAGTAAACACACAAAGAATGGTCGTCCGTAATGGACATTTTATAACTACATTTGGAACATTTTTTAAAACCTGATGGTCTATGTTCCTTCGACATGGCTATCAACACACTAAACTTCAAAAACTAAACTTCAAAGACTATCACAAAAGACAGCCTAGACTCTAACTAAAATGCCTAGGATAGGGCAAGGCCCCTCTAACTTAAGCGGGATCGCTTACCACAAAAAATACAATTTTACCACAAAAAATACAATTTTACCACAAAAAACTTAAAATACACAGTCATACACACAGAGTTTTGAATACCTGCACAGCAATGTTGTGTCCATGTATGCATTGTGTTCCAGGGGGAGGCCCATCACCTAATAACAAAACACATGCATCAAAGCCATGTATACTGTTAGTAACAAGGACTGTCTACACTTGCACTGCATGCTGTTGAGCAACACATGTCCTGCATGCTGACATGTGTGATATGACTGTTTTGCTTGTGATATGTACACAGACAACCCACTCCTTCTCCCACAAAACACAAATACATGTGAGAGATGCAGCTATATAGCCAAACTGGAGGCTGAGCTCTCTCAACTCAGGACTGGCAAGACCAGACAGGAGGAGAAGGAAACCACGCACACCACAAACCCAGTTTCACATAGAACTATCACAACTGCAAAACAAACACATAAACACACAAAGACATACTGGAGGCACTGATCAAAATCTACCAAAACTACAGAGGCCTCCAAAGCAGACACCCAAGCAACTGCCACCTCAAGACATAAGACATGCAACACATAGTTCTCAAAGTCAGTGTGCTAAGCAGTCACAGCCCTTAAGGCCAAACACAATGCCAGACACACTTGTTATAGGTGACTCCATAGTCAGACACACTGACGTCCCTCTCACCAGACTGAACAAGGAAAAGATCACAGTTAGCTGCCTGTCAGGCGCTAGAATCCGCCACATAACACAAGCACTCAGGTCACTCCACAGCAAGTACAAGTATAACTCAGTCATTGTCCATGCCGGTGTGAACGACCTGAGACGTACCTCCCTGGACTACATGAAAAGAGACATAGAGGAGCTCTCAGATTATGTAGCCCAGGCCGGTATGACCCTGACCCTGAGCAGTATCCTACCCTCACCAAGAATGATGCCACAATACAGAGACAAAATGATCAGCTTTAATAATTGGCTTAATTACTGGTGTCATTCTAAGGGGATCCAATGTCTGTCTGCCTGGGATGACATGCTTGACAAGCCACGCTGCTTCTCAAGGGACGACTTGCACCTGTCACCCCTGGGCTTCCGGATATTGGCAAAGGCTCTTGCCACCCCCATAGTGCCTTTTTTACGCAAGGCTCAAATGATAAACCTACCGCCCTAGAAAACAAAAATGGAGAAAAACTAAGGGTAATACTGCTCAATGCCAGAAGTCTAAACCTCAAGATGCACTCAAGCCCTCCTCAGTATGGAGAACATCGATGTTTGTGCTGTGACTGAAACCTGGTTCAAGGCTCCTGAGAGCACCCCAGCACTATCAGGTTATACCTCATATCATGCCCGCCCCAAAATCGGACCGAACCACAAAAGGAGGGGAGTATCCATATTCATAAAGGATACCCACACCTCCAGGTTAGTGGCAACGCACGAAGCATCGGAGACCATCCAGGTGCAATTAACCATAGGTAAAACTGCCCTACAGTTTGTAACATGCTACAGACCACCTTCTCAAACTCAGGAAACCCACACAGCCTTCCTGAAGACACTGGAGAGTATAAATGTCTCTCCAAACACCATCATATTGGGTGACTTCAACTACCCAAACATAGACTGGGAACATTACTCAAGCCCCAACACCCTAGCCCAAAGGTTCCTTGAGTTCATAAACTCAAATGCTATGGAACAACTAGTCACCATTCCCACAAGAGGAGAAAATATACTAGACCTGATCATCACAAACATGGGGACAAAATGCTCCACACCGGAAGTATATCCCTCATTGGTGAGATCAGACCATAAATTAATCTCACTGGAGATCCACATCCCGCCCCACCCCAGCAAAAGACCACAGTGAAGAACTTCTCAAAAGCAAACTTCACACTTCTTAAGACTGGAGTGGTATCCTTCAAGGCCCCCGAGCCAGTGGAAACCACAACCCACGCTGCTGAAACCCTTACAAATGCCTTCTACGAGCACCTCCAGGAATGTATGGATCAAGCAATCCCTAATAAAATCAAGACCCTTTCCACCAAAGGCAGGCGCCCGGTCTGGTGGACTCCAGCCATAAACAAACTCTACAACAAGAGGAGAAAGCTACTACATGACAGAGCAAAATCCTTAAATGGGAAGGCATCTCTGATCAATACTAGCAAAAAACTACGATCACTCATAAAATCATCCAAGGCCAACTTTGAGAGAAAAATCGCTAATGACACAAAAGACAATCATAAAGCCTTCTTCAGCTATGTTAGAAACCTGGGTGGAAACTCCCAGATATGCTCAGAATTAGTCCAAAATGATAAAAAATCACTGAACCCACAGACATTGCCAACATACTGGCAGGCAGCTTCAGTGCAAATTTCTCTCTCCTCCCCAAAAGGAGAAATATCTATCCCACCAGAGTCTAGCCTCCCAAACATCTCAGATGCCCAGGTGAGAGCTGCTCTCTCTAAAGCAAAAAAACACAGCATCAATGGGACCGGACGGTGTCCCCGGATGTGTGCTACACGAACTCAATGAGGAACTAAACCCACACATAAGGCTGCTGTTTAATCTTAGCCTTACTACAGGATACATACCCAAAGAATGGCGTGACGGCAACTGTGGTCCCACTCCACAAAGGCGGTGCTTCTACGGACCCTGAAATTACCGCCCCATAAGCTTGACGAGCCTTGTCTGCAAAGCTATGGAGAGGATCATAATGGAACTCATAAATAAAGACATTGGGGACCTACAGACACTAGATCCTACCCAATTTGGCTTTGTCAAGGGCAGATCCTGCCTCTTGAACTTGGTCGACTTTTTCAAACAGTCACTAAGGCCATTGATGAGGGTAAGGCAGTTCACACAGCCTACCTTGACCTAGCAAAAGCGTCACACAATACCCCACTGGCATCATAGAAAGGCTCACCAGCTTAGATGTAAACCCATATGTCACAAGATGGGTTGCAAACTGGCTCAAGGACAGAACACACAGGGTTAGAGTTGCTGGTGCCATGTCAGACTCTAAGCCGGTCACGGCGGTGTCCCACAGGGCTCAGTCCTGGGCCCCCTCTTGTTCGGCATTTATTTTTCTGAAGTGCAGGCAAACATAGGGGGATTGTGGTTGACAAAATTTGCAGATGACTGCAAACTGGGCACCATAATTGACACTCCATCAGACACAGACATCCTCCAGAAAGGTCTCATAGAAATGGATAACTGGTGCCACAGCCATGGCCTTAAGCTAAATGCCAAAAAATGTATAGTCATACCCTTTAGGAAAAACAAGGTAACCCCTAATTACCACATAGGTGGTAATCCATTAAACACGGAAGAAGTTATCAGGGACCTGGGGACCCAAGTTGACAGTAACCTCTCTTTTGACACTCACATTGCCAAAGTGGTTAGGAAGACCTTCTACATTGCCCACCTGATCATGAAGGGATTCACATCCAGATCAGGAGACGTCATTGTACCCCTGTACTCTTCACTTATCAGACCAATGATTGAGTACAACGCCCCATTCGGAATGTACCTTACCCGACACCTGCAGCAGTTGGAAAGACCCCAAAAGTTCCTCACCAAAAGGATAAAGGCTCAAACATATGTCATACAATGCCCGACTGAAGAAACTCCAGCTCTATTCAGTCGCATACCGCCTGCTCAGAGGTGATCTGTGCCTGACATACAAGGCCATGTCCAACCCGAATTAATGGACATGCTCCACCTCAAAAATCCAAATCCACCAGAGCCACGAGCAAGAGACTTAAACCTCAACACGGATATAAATAGGACGTGCTGGAGGGACAGATTCATCACCCAGAGACTCCCTACACTATGGAACAGAATCCCAGTCCATGTGAGGCAGAGCCCCTCACTGACTCTGTTCAAGAGAAATCTTGACGAGTGGATGGGAGATCGTAGGTTTACCCCGGGAATCATCTCTGTATCACTGCTGGACAGAGGCACAGCAAATTAATGGGTATAGTATTTTCATCTTAAGGGGTGGTGAAAGCCACACACACTCTGGCTAGGCTTATAAATGCCCTAGGGCAGATAGCCTAGTATGAACCCATGAACCTATGAACCACCATCACCTGCTATTGTGTATGTTCTGAGATTGCTGGTGTTGTGTGTGTCTGCTTTAGGGAGGAGTGTATTGTTGTGTGGGTGCATGTGCGCATCTGTGCATGTGGTCTGACATCATGTTCAGGTCTTAAAGTGTGATTCCTGTTTTCCTCTCACAGGTGCCGAGGTGGGGCTGGTTCAGTACAGCAGGGAACCTGATGTCACTGAGACAGACAGTGATCATGAGGATAGGTGTGTTGAGGCACAGGCAGGTTTGTCAGGGTCTGTTGTTGGGCCACCAATTGACAGTACACAAGTCTCCACCCCATCCATGCACACAGTCATACTGCCTGTACATCCATCATCACCATTGCCCTTAGCTGAGGGACAGTGTATGGTTGGCACTGGCCAGGACAGTGTGGTATCTATGGCACATGTATCAGGACACAGCAGCCATAGCCAGATGTCTGGAATGGTACCACATAGGCAGATGCCCAGGAGTTCTCGTCAGAACACTGCTGGTCATCATGCCCCTGGCAGACGTGCCACACCTCTTTCTACCACACGTATGTTCCATGCTGTCATGGAGGCACAGACACGAATGGAGCGGTAGACCAGACAGGGACTAAGGGCACAGAGGGCTCATAACACCTCTGTAAATGACAGTATCCATGACCTAGAAGGTGCCATACATAATTACACTGAGGTCATTGATAGACATTGGGGTGAGACATTGGATGTCCTCCAAAATGTCATGTCCATGTGTCAGGACAGTGCTGGACGGTTGAGACGTCGACATGGATGTATGCCAGCGACATCAGCAGCTGGACGTCACCGTGGACGTCCAGCAAGTCACAGCCGCTCCCGTAGTGCCAGTACCAGCCCCAGCAATGTTGGCAGGACTGTCCATAGACTGTCCTAGAAGACCACGTGCAAGTGGCTCTGGCCAGTCCCAGCAAGGACCTGGATCCAGTGGACAAATGTCAACCTCTTCGGATAGTACCCAGTCTGGATTAGTACCTGATACTGTCTGTAGCACCCCTGCCAGGCACAGGTTCCATATCCGTGGCCAGAGATGGTGATCTGTAAAGCCTGCCAGGTACAGTCTGTAGCTGTCTCACAAATCCCCGGATATGGCAGCCACATGGTGGAACTGTGTGCATGGAGACACACACACATAAACCAGAAACCTAGGGCAACCACATACCCACACACATTACATCAACATTGGCCCATAACAGTACTCACGGCCCTCACACACACATGTCGATTGTATGGCTCAGTGTAGGCCTCTGGCAAACCAACAACACACCTTGCGCATATGATGAAACTTGTGCCACCTCATGTCATCTGTAACATTGATGCAGGAACAGGCTAACATGGTGCTGATGCACAGGGTGACTTTAATAAAGTATAGCAATGGTTGAATGTGTAGCATGTTATCAGCAGTAAAGTGTAATGATATCCTTGAAGGTGTAGTTTAGCAGGCATGATGCATTAAAGCTGTAATTAGCAATGTTGTATTGTTTCCACCAGTGTTTATTCCAATTGTGTTTTGTTTGCCCATATGCCAATTGGCTGATGTGTCTAGTTGTGTCAGCATGTGTTATTCAGTGGAGAGTAAGTGTGGGGTGTGTGCAGCACAGGTCTGCAAGTGTACATTTGTGAACATGGTGGAGGTGCACTGTCTGCATGTATGTGCATATTGGACACATGGGCAGGGTGACATGCCCTGTATTGGCCAGTGTTAACACTCCATACTTTCTATTGGTGGCCAGTATGCATTGTACTACACACATTTTAGAACTTAAGTACAAGTGTGTGTATGACACTGGTTGACACTGTGTTGTGGGTGATGCTGTTGTTGCTATCTGTCATTGGTTTGCATTACTAAGGTTAACACTGTCCCAGCTGCATAATCCTTTATTAATGCACACTGTTCACCTACAGGGTTGCATGGACCGTGCTATCACAAACACAAGAAATTCTCACTTATACAGTAAAAGTGCATTAGTCTCAAGGACCCCTGCCATAAACTAAATATATAATAGAAGGTGTGAAGTTGTACCAAAAGAGTTACATACCAAGAAGGGATAACCTCTCTGGTCAGTATCATATTGAAAATACAATCCCTCAATAAACATACAAGGCAAGCTTCAAAATACAAAATGGCAAGGATTCCAAAGACAACACTAAAGCTTTCTTCAGTGTTGTTCATAATCTACAGGGGAAATCTCAGATCGGGTCACAGTTAATGTAAATGGTCACAAAGTACATTTATCTGACTGACATTACCAATTCCTTGTCAGACAGTTTGAATGCGGATTTCACCACCCTGTCATTACACAAGGGCCACATTTCCAGACCTGAAGAATATAAAACCTGATGATTCACAGACACTCTAGTTAAAACATCTCTTTAACAAAGTACACACCACAGTAGCAATGGTACTGGACAGTGTCCCTGGCTGTGTCATACACAAGCTGACATATGAAGTCACCACTCACCTAAATGCTCTGTCCAGATGCAGCCTCTATACAGGTTACATACTTGTGGAATGACACACGGTAATGGTGTTCACAGTCCACAAGGGCTGAGCTACAACGTCGTCTTCTTCTCCTTTCGGATGCTCCCATTAGGGGTCGCCACAGTACATCATTTCTTCCTGGCCTCTGCATCTTGCGCTATCACACCATCCATCTGCATGTCCTCTCTCACCACAGTCATAAACCTCATCTTAGGCATTCCTCTTTTCCTGTTACCTGGCAGCTTCATCTTTAGCATCTATTTCACAATATACTCTGCATCCCTCCTCAGCACATGTACAAATCAACTTAATTCTGCTTATTTGGCATGGTCTACTAACCTTCAAACCTGGCCTGACCCTCTAATATACTTATTCTTAAACCTGTCCACCCTCGTCACACCCAGTGCAAATGTTAACATTAATTGATTAAGGGTAGAACTACAACAGGTCCTGGAAACTCTCACCCTATAAGCCAGACCAATGTTATCTGGAAGGCTATGGAGCATAGCATTAACAGAGACATTATGAACCTGCAAACACTGCACCATACCCACTTAGGTTCTCTAAAGGCCAGATTATGACTCCTACACCTAGTAGACTTCAAGCCAGTCAACAAGGCTATAGGTGAGGGAGGGGAGGTCAACACAGCCAAGCTATAGCTCACCAGCAATTCATACCCATCCCACATACTGGTATTATACATAACCTCAACAGACTGACCATAAACGATTGTTAGATGATGGCTTGACAACTGATGCACAGATGTAGGACACACAGTAACATTTGCAGCCTCCATGTACTATTCTATGCCAGTAACAAGTGGTATTCACCTGCACTCAGTCCTGGGACCACTCCTGTTTGGCATATAGCTTTCTTAGATACAAGCAAACACAGTAGGGATATGTCTGCCCACGTCTGATGACAATGCATACTGTGGGCTATACTTTATTCTCCAGATGACATACACATCCTCCAAAAGGGTATCATACAGACAGATACCTGGTGTCAAACTCATGCTGTAAAGCTATAAGCCTAAGAAAGCATAGTTATCCACTTTTAGAAAACACAGTATCCCCAGAGTACCACATAGGTAGTAGCCCCCAAAATGTGGAACAGGTACTAATGTATACATAGAGCCATGTGTTAAGACATCTCTCCTTTGATAATCACATTATCAAAGGGTTTTGGAAATCCCTCTGTGGAGCACATAAGCAATAAAGGGTTTGCATGCAGATTCACAGGGGTTGTTGCACACCTATAATGATTAGTCATCTTTGCCAGACTTTGCTTGCTTTGGAACAGGTTTCAAATATACCTCAAGCATAAACCCTCACTCACACCCTTCAATATAAACCGTAATGAGTGGAAGTGAAACGGAAAATGTAGCCCAGGGATCACTGCAGTGGCTAAACTTGTCACAAGCATACAGAAGTGACCTAAGGTCTGGAAAGCTCTGGCAAAGATAACACATGCGTTCATGGAGAAAGCAGAATACCCACCTATGAAATACTTGAGGTCACATGTATGTATATGGATTTGCCCCACAGCTACCTTACATGTGTAATGCACATACAGTTGTCATTGTGATATGTCATACACTAGAAAAATCAAAACCCACTCCACATTGGCCAACGGTGTCACACACCTGGAGCACGGAAGCACACACACACACACACACACACACACACACACACACATAGTCAGCAAGTGCGAGATTCAAACTCTTTCCTAACTACATTACGATATTATAGCAGTATGCATTTACATGACGCGCTATACACATTACTGGGATTTCACCTTTCCAGAGGTATATTTGTAGGTTGGTGACATCATCAGACTTGACAAAGATGAGTATACCACTTTTAAGGTGTGTGAGTAGTCTCCAAAAAGGTTGCTCCTCCCCAGGGAGACACACACACACACACTTACACACAGTTGGCAAGTGCAGGATTCAAACCCCTACCTAACTACATTATGATACTACAGCAGTACGCATTTACATGACATGCTATACACATTACTGGTATTTTACCTTTCCACAGGTATATTTGTAGGATGGTGACATCATCAGACTTGACAAAGATGAGTATACCACTTGTAAGGTGTGTGAGTAGTCTCCAAAAAGGTTGCTCCTCCCCAGGGAGACACACACACAGTTGACAAGTGCAGGATTCACACCTTACCTAACTACATTATGATACTACAGCAGTACGCATTTACATAACGCGCTATACACATTACTTGGATTTCACCTTTCCACAGGTATATTTGTAGGATGGTGACATCATGAGACTTGATAAAGATGAGTATATCACTTTTAAGGTGTGTGAGTAGTCTCCAAAAAGGTTGCTCCTCCCCAGGGAGCCACAAACACACAGTTGGCAAGTGCAGGATTCAAACCCCTACCTAACTACACTATGATACTACAGCAGTACGCATTTACACAACACACTATACACATTACTGGGATTTTACCTTTCCACAGGTATATTTGTAGGATGGTGACATCATGAGACTTGACAAAGATGAGTATACCACTTTTATGGGGTGTGAGTAGTCTCCAAAAAGGTTGCTCTCTCCCCAGGGACAGACAGACACACACACACACACACACACACACACACACACACACACACACACACAGTTGGCAAGTGCGGTGTTCTTAATCCAAACTAAGTACATCTTTACACTTCAGCAAGCAATATGGAGTTACAGGGTGCAATACAGACATTACTTGCTGACAGTCTGCACAAAGGTTTTCTTCACATTTGCTAACCTCAGCAGGCTTATCATACTAGGTGTATTGTGAGTGTATTGTATGCATAGGCCATGACCATATCATATATGGGTTGATGCACCACATGCTGGCACACACAGGATCAAACCTTGAGTAGCATCTTACCTTCACCTACATGATACTGCAATATAACAGAAAGATGATAAACTTCAACAATTGGCTGAGCTTCTGGTGTCATTCAAAAGGGATCCAGTCTCTGTCTGCCTGTGATGACATGATAGACAAGCCTTGTTGCTTCGCTACAGATGGTTTGCACCCGTCACCCCTATGCTTCTGAATACTGGCCAAGGCTCTTGCTGTCCCCATATTACCTTTTATAGGCAAGGCTCAAAGGTTCTTAGGTTCATAGGTAGGTACTAGGCTATCGGTCCTGGGGCCTATACAACCCCAGCCAAAAAGGTACCCTGGCTTTTGCCACCCAAGAAATTTATTTTCCTGTGCCACTGTAGTGCACAGACACAGAAGTGATCCCCAGGGTGAATTTCCTATTTCCCATCCAATCATCAAGATTTTTCTTGAAGAGTGCTAATGAGGAGCTTTGTTTGATATAGATAGGTAGTTTATTCTGGAGTATGTGAAGTCTCCGGGACCGGAATCTATCCCTCCGGCATGTTCTGTTTATTGTGGTGACAAGGTTTAGGTCCCTAGAGTGTGTAGGTTCATAGGTAAGTACAAGGCTATCTGCCCAAGGGCATTTATAAGCCTAGCCAGAATGTGTTGGCTTTTGCCTCTCTTTTAAATTAGTTTCCTGGGCTTCTGTCTAGCAGGGCCACTGAAGTGATCCCAGAGGTAAATTTACAATTTCCCATCCACTCGTCAAGATTCCTCTTGAAGAGAGTCTGTGAGGGGCTCTGCCTAACATCAACTGGGATTCTATTCCAGAGCAAGGGAAGTCTCTGGGACAGGAATCTATCCCTCCAGCACATCCTGTTTATTGCTTTGCTGAGGTTTAATTCACTGGAGTGTATGGCTCTAAGAGATTTGTTTTTCTTGAGGTGGAGCATGTCCATTAATTCCGGGTTGGACATGGCCTTATACATCAGGCATAAATCACCTCTGAGCAGGCAGTAAGCAACCAAGTAGAGCTGGAGTTTCTTTAGTCGAGCTGCACAGGGCATCTCTTTGAGGCCCATGATCTTCTTGGTGAGGTACTTCTGTGGTCTTACCAGCTATTGCATGTGCCAATTAAGATACATAACAAATGGGGCATTGTACTCTGTTATGGGCCTAATGAGTGATGAGTAGAGGGGCACAATGACCTCTCTTGTACTAGAGATGAACCCTTTCATGATTAGGTGGGCTACATAGAAGGAATATCTAACCACTTTGGCAATGTGATTATCAAAGCAGAGGTTAATATCTACCTGGGTCCCCAGGTCCCTAATTACATTTTCCATACCTAGTGGATTACCACCTATGTGGTAATTCGTGGGCACTTTGTTTTTCCAAAGGGGATGACTATGCATTTTTTGGCATTCAGCTTGAGGCCATGGTTTTGACATCAGGTATCTGTCTCTGTAAGACCCTTCTGGAGGATGTCTGTGTCAGCCAGAGAGTCAGTTATGGCCCCCAGTTTGCAGTCATCTGCGAACGTGGTCAGCCATAGTCCTCCCGTGCTTGCCTGTACCTCAGAGAAGTATATACTGAACAGGAGGAGTCCCAGGACCGAGACCTGTGTGATGCCACTTGTGACTGGTTTAGAGTAGGACATGGCACCCACAACTCTGACCATGTGTGTTCTATCCGTGAGCCAGTTGGCCACCCATCTCGTGACATAGGGTTTAATGTTCAAGCTGGTAAGCTTGTTTATGATGCCAGAGTGGGGAATGGTGTTGAAGGCCTTAGTGAGGTCCAGGTAGGCTGTGTGGATTACCTTCCCTTCATGTATGGCCTTGGTAACTGTTTCAAAGAAGTCAACTAGGTTTAGGAGGCAGGATCTGCCTGTAAAAAAGCAAAATTGGGTAGGGTCCAGTGTCTGGAGGTTCCCAATGTCGCTGTTTATGAGTTCCATGATAATTCACTCCATAGCTTTGCAGAACAGGCTGGTCAGGCTTATAGGGCGATAGTTCCCAGGTTCTGTTGTGGCACCACCTTTGTGGAGCGGGATGACTGTTGCTGTATGCCATTCTTTGGGTACATAGCCTGTGGTAAGCTGAGTCTGAACAGTGAATTTAGGTGAGGGTTTAGTTCCTTTTGGAGCTCGTGTAAGACACAGCCTGGGACACCATCCAGTCCCATCAATGCTGTGTTCTTAGCTTTGGAGAGGGCTGTTTTTACCTGCATGTCCATGATGTCTGGGGCTCTGCATTCTTCTGGGATGGACACAGGCCCTTTTCGGGGTGGGGGGAGTGAAGTTTGCGCTAAACTTGCCTGCCAGGATGTTGGCAATGTCAGTTGGTTCAGTGTATTTTTTGCCATTTTGCAGTAGCTCACAGCATATCTAAGAGTTGCCACCTAAATGTTTGATATAGCTAAAGAAGGCTTTGTGGTTATCTTTAGATTCCTTGGCAATTTTTATTTAGAAACTGGCCTTGGATGATTTTATGAGCGATTATAGTTTCTTGCTAATAATGATCAGTGATGCCTTTCCTTTTTGGAATTTCACTTTATCATGTAGTGGTTTCCTCCTTCTGTTGTATAGCTTATTTATGGCCAAGGACCACCAGACTGGTTTCCTCTTTTTGGAGGAGTGAGTCTCGGTTTTACTCGGGATGGCTTGATCCATGCATCCCTGTAGATGCTCATATTATGCACTTGTAAAGGATTCTGTGGATTGGATAGCATTATCCTGTAGCAAGGGGGCTTTGAAACTTTCCACTTTGGTCTTGAGAAGAAGTTTGCTTCTGAAAAGTTTTTCACAGTGGTTTCCTTCACTGGGGGTGGGGTCGGGATGTGGATATCCAGTGTGATTACTTTATGATCTGATCTTACCAGCGAGGGGTTTACCTCTGGTGTGGAACACTGATCCCCCATGTTGGTGATGATCAGATCCAGTATGTTGTCACCTCTAGTGGGTGTGGTGACCAGCTGTTCCAGTGTGTTTGAGTCTTTAAACTCTAGAAAGCATTGGGCAAAGGAGTTTGTACTTGAGTAATTCTCCCAGTCAATGTTTGGGTAGTTGAAATCTCCTAATATCATGGTGTTTGGTAGGACCTTTATATTTTCCAGTGTTCTCAGGAATGCTGAGTGAGGGTCCTGAGACAAGGTAGGTGATCTGTAGCAGGCTACAATCTGATAAGCAGCTTTGCCCACTGTTAGTTGCACTTGGATGGTCTCCGATGCCTCATGCTGTACCACTAACCTGGAAGTGTGGGTATCCTTTATGAAAATGGTTACACCCCCCTCCTTTTGTATTTTGGTCTGGGTTTTAGGGCCGAAGCTCAGAGAGATTGGGATATCTTTAAGTGGAGCATGTCCAACAGCTCTGTGTTTGACATAGCTTTGTATGTTAGGCAGAGATCACCTCTGAGTAGGCGATATGCGACAGAGTAAAGCTGTAGTGTTTTGAGACGGTCTGTGTAAGGCATGTATTTGAGGCTGCTATTCCTCTTTGTGAGGTATTTCTGCGGGCTTTCCAGTTGTTGTAGATGTCTTGTGAGGTACATACCAAAAGGGGCATTGTACTCTATAATGGATCTAATGAGTGATGAGTACAGGGGAACAATGGCCTCTTTTTTTCTGCATGAGAAACCTTTTGTGATGAGGTGTGCCACGTAGAAGGATTTCCTGACTACTGTGGCGATATGATTGTCAAAGGAGAGTCTACTGACCACCTGTGTCCCAAGGTCTTTTATCACACTTTCAGTGTTAAGTATACTACCGCATATGTTGTAGTTCATGGGTACAGAGTTTTTACCAAAGGGGATGACAATGCACTTTTTGGCATTGAGCTTGAGGCCATGGCTTTGACACCAAGCATCTGTCTCCATGAGGTCCTTTTGTAAGATGTCCACATTGTTAATAGTTTCAATTATGGCTCCTAGTTTGCAGTCATCTGGGAACTTCATTAGCCAAAGACCTTCTGTGTTAGCCTGTACTTCAGGGAAGTAGATAACAAACAGGACAGGACACAGGACTGAACCATGTGGTACTCCACTTGTCACTGGTCTGAAGTCGGACTTGGAGTCTGCTACTTAAACAGTGTGGCTTCTGTCAGTGAGCCAGTTGCAACCCATCTTGTGACATAGGGATTTATACCTAGTTTAGTGAGTTTATCTATAATTCCAGATTGGGGGATGGTGTCTAAAGCCCTGGCAAGATCTAGATAGGCTGTGTGAACCACCTTACCCTTGTCTATGGCTTTGGTGACTGCTTTGAAGAAGTCTATCAGGTTTAGGAGACATGATCTGCCTTTTACAAACCCAAAATGGTTGTGGTCCAGAGTCTGGAGATTGCCAATGTCTTTGTTTATAAGTTCCTTGATGATATGTTCCATGGCCTTGCAGACCAGGCTCATCAGGCTAATGGGGTGCTAGTTCCTGGTGTCCATGGTGGCTCCCCCCTTGTGTAGTGGGATAGCCGTTGCTGTGCACCATTCAGCAGGCACAAAGCCAGAGGTGAGGCTATGATTGAACATGGTACTTAAGTGTGGTGCCAGTTCGTTCTGTATTTTGTGTAGAATGCAGCCTGGGATGTTATCTGGTCCAATGGATGCTGTGTTTCTGGCTTTGGAGAGTGTTTTTTACCTGTGCAGCCATGATGACAGCAACTTTGCATTCTTCCAGTATAGAGATGGGCTCTTTCATGGGTGAGAGGGGGGTAAAGGTAGCACCGATCCTATCTGCCAGGATGTTGGAAATATCAGTTGGGTCTGTATATTTAGTGCCATTGTGCTGTAACTCAGAGCAGATCTGAGTGTTGCCATTGTGATTCTTGACATAGCTATAAAATGCTTTGTGGTTGTCTTTAGAATCAGTGGGGATTTTGTTTTCGCAACTAGCTTTGGAGGATTTTATCAGGGATTGCAGCTTCTTACTGAGGCTGACCAAGGAGCTTCTCCACTCATGGGTTTTAACCTCTTTTGCAACAGTTTCTTCCTTCTGTTGTGCAGTTTGTTTATGGCAGGGGACCACCAGATTGGCGTCCTTTTCTTGGAGGATAGCGTCTTGGTTCTGTTTGGGATAGCATGATCTATGCACTCATGTAAGTGCTTATAAAGTGCAATTGTGTAGGATTCAGTAGTCGTAACTGTATTGTCCATCTGCATGGGTGTCCTGAAGTTCACCACTTCTATCTTAAGAATCATGAAGTTGTCTTTGGAGATATTTTTTAACATGGTTTCCTTAATGGGGGTGGGGGCAGAATGTGGATATGTAGGGTAATTAGCTTATGCTCAGATCGGACCAATGAGGCGTTGACTTCAGGTGTGGAACACCGGTCACTCAGGACAAATCAAACCACGTAACCAACATAAATAACCACAAAGTGAGCTAAATGCTACTCATTGCCATAAGTCTCAGCCTCCAGATGCACACACTCGAGGCACTTCTCAGTATGGAGAATACTGATATCTGTGCAGTAACAGAACCCTAGTTCAAGGCTCCAGAGAGCACACCAGCACTACCAGGATACTACTCATTCATACCTTCCAGGATCAGAACCTGGATCATAGCACATAGGGTGGGGATGTATCCATATTCATCAAGGATACCTACACCTCTTTCTACATGCTCTCTACAGGATATGTACCCATAGAATGTTGCACAGCAACATTCTTCCCACTCCACAGGGGTGGGGCCACAAAAGACCCTTGGCATTCATGCTCTATGAACCTGATGAGTCTGATCTGCAAGGCATTGGAGCCAATCATAATGGAAGTCAACAATAAAGACATTGGGAACCATCACATAGTTGAGCACACCCAGTTTGGCTTCGTCAAATGCAGATCACGCCTCCTGAACTGGGAGGATTTCTTTGAGACAGTTACCCAGGCTACAGATGACTGACATGAGCTCCACAAAGCCTACCTATACCTCGCTAAGGCCTTTGACACCATTCCCCAGTTAGGTATCATAAATGAACTCACCAACCTGGCATGAATCCATACATCACAAGATGGATTGCAAACTGGCTCACAATAGATCCCACAAATTAAGAATTGCTGGCTACATGTGAGACTCTACACCGGTAACAACTGCTGTCACCCAGGGTTCAGTCCTGGGGTCCCTCCTGTTTGGTATAGACTTCTCAAAAGTACATGCCAGCACAGGAGGGTTGTGGTTGACTAAGTTTGCTGGGAACTGTAAAGTGTTTGTCATAACAGATTCCCCGGATGACACAAATATTCTCCGGAAGGGACTCTATGAGACAGATATGTGGTGTCAGAATCATGGCCTTAAGCTCAATGTGGAAGAATGCATAGTAACCCCCTTTGGTGAAAACAAAGTATCCACAAACTACCACATAGGTGTTACCTCCTTAAAACTGACAAGGTAATAAGGGATCTGGGGACACAAAAAGATAGCCATCTTTCCTTTGACAACCATGTTGCCAAAATGATTGGGAAATGCTATGTGGCCCATCTAATCAACAAAGGGTTTGCATCAGGATCAAAAGATGTAGTGGTGGCCCTCTACTCTTAAGTCATCAGACCCACCATTGAGTACAATGCACCATTTTGGATGTACTCAACTAAGCATATCCAGCAGCTGTAGAGACCACAGAGGTACCTCACCAAGAGGATTACTAGCCTCAAACTGTTGCGTTATGCAACACAACTAGTAAAACTAAATCTGTTCTCCGTTGTGTACCACCTACTCAGAGGCACACTCTGCCTAACATACAGAGCCATGTCCAACACATAACTGTTGAACATGCTCCATCTACGGATAACAAAATTGAGTCGCACTACACACTCCTGGGATATGAACCTCATCACAACAATGAATACAACATGCTGGTGGGATAGAGTACCATCCCAGACACTTGCCTTAATGTGGAACAGAGTCCCAATCTACATCAGACAGAGCCCCTCGCTGACATTCTTCAATAGGAACCTTGATGAGTGGATGGGAAACAGACAATTCACGCCAGGCATCACATCAGCAGCCCCACTAGAAAGGGGTTTAGGGTACTAACTATTAGAACTAGGGCTTGGGAGACTACCCAATGGGGTGGTGAAAGCTGCACAACTTGCCTAGGCTAATATATGCCTTCGTGAAGATAGTCTACTACATACCTATGAACCTATGTGACAGGTACATGTCTACAGATAGTAGATGTGTACTTCATTGTACAGTCATGTTGTACAGCAGGCACATACACTGTAATGCTTACAGATACTGGTGGCTGTTATGTACAGTGGGTGAGATGTGCACCTCATGTCTTTTGTGTCATTGTGCTGGGTGGAACAGTCCTGGATGGCTCCCTGTCACAGTCACCCTCTTACACACATCTCTGCCCATCCATCTTTGGCTTATTATACTGTGTTCCCCCTACATATATACATAGGTAGATAGGTAGGTAATAGGCTATCTGCCTGAAAGCATATATTAGTATGGCCAGAGTGTGCAGCTATCACTACACATGGGGTTAGTTCCCTAGGCCTCTGTGTAGTAGAGCTGATGAAGTGATCCATGGTGTGACAGTTCAGTTTCACATACACTCATCAAGGCTCCTGTGGAAGAGTGTCAGTTAGGGACTCAGCTTAATGTAGGTTGGGAGCCTGTTCCAAAGCAAAGGAAGTCTGTGAGTTAGTAGTATATCCCTCCAACATGTTCTCTTTATTGTTGTGATGATGATATCCCTAGAGCATGTGGCACAGTGAGCTTGGGTTTACTTCAGATAGCGCATGTACATCAGTTCTGCATTGGACATGGACCTGTCTGTTGGGCAGAGATCGCCTGAGTAGACAGTATGCAACAGAGTACAGATTAAGTTAAATTTAGTCTTGTTGCATGGGGCAACTGTTTGAGGCCAGTAATCCTCTTGTTGAAGTACTTCAGTGGTCTTTCCAGCTGCTGAAGGTGCCTAATCAGATTCATCGCAAGTGTGCCATAATACTCTCTGATGTGTCTGATGACTGATGAGTAGAGGGAACCTCCTTTGACCTACATGCAAAGACCTTGGCAATTTGTGGGAACACATAGCATGATTTTCTAACCACTTTGTGAATGTGTTTCTGGAAGTAGAGATGACTATCCACATGTGTCCATAGATCCCTTATAATTACCTCCATATTTAGGGTATTGGCACCTATGTGGTATTTGTATGACTGTAGCTCGACGCCATAATTTTGACACCACATCTGTCTGACTGAGACCCTTTTTAAGGATGTCTCTGTTGTCCCAAACAATGATTATGACAACCTTTTTGCAGTCATCCACAAACTTTGCTGAACATAGCCCTTGTGTGTTTGACTGTATTTCTGAAAAGTATACACCAGACAGGAGGGGTCCCAGGACTGAGCCATGGGGGACAGCAGTTGTTACCAGCTTGAACAGGAGACCACAATTCTTACCTTGTGGGATCTATCTGTGCCCCAGCTGGCAATCCATCAGATGACATACGTGTTTATGCACAAGTTGTTGATTTTGTGGATACGACATGTGTGTGTGGGATGTTGGAAAAGGGCTTTTCAAGGTCTATGTAGGCCATGTGGAGCTCATTTCATTGATGTATGGCCTGGGTGACTGCCTTGAAAACTGTCTAGCAGGTTCAGGAACCATGATCTGCCCCTGACAAAACCACAATGGGTAGGGTTGGGTGTTTGTAGGCTCCTAATAGCTCTGTTTATGAGTTCCATAATGATGAACTCCATGGCCTTGCAGATCAGGCATATTAGGCTTATAAGACTATAGTTCCCATGGTCTGTTGTGCAGTGACACTTGTAGAGTGTGCCAAACATTGCTGTAACATTCAACAGTTTCATATCCTGTACAGAGGGTGAGTCTCAACAGACTGTTCAGGTGCAGGGTCTGTTTGTTTTGGAGTTCACACATGACACAGCCAGGGAAACCATGTCATCCCATAGACGCCATGTTTTTAGGTTTGGATAGAGCTGTTT
This sequence comes from Protopterus annectens, assembly GCF_019279795.1. NCBI lineage: Eukaryota > Metazoa > Chordata > Ceratodontiformes > Protopteridae > Protopterus > Protopterus annectens. The sequence goes on from NC_056735.1 coordinate 481,667,753, forward strand.
AACCACTGTATATCTGATTTCTGGGTTTTCACAATCTCCAGGTATGGTAAAGGGCCCTTTTGTCAGTGAGAGGGGGGATAAATATGTATGAACCTGTCTGACAAGATGTTGGCAATGTCAGTCATGTACATGTATTCATTTACTATTTGCACTGACACAGAACATATATGAGTTTACATTGATATTTATGACATAGCGAAAGAAAGCTTCATGGTTCTCTATGGACTCTTTGGCAATATTTTTGACAGAACATGGCTTGGATAATGTTAGGAGTGCTCATTGTTTCTTGATGATACTGATCGGAGATTTATTGATCTTCTTTGTATTTTCACTTTCATTGAACAACTTAAGTACTTGTAGGACATAGTTTGATTATGACAGAGGTCCAATATATTATATGGGTCTGTTTTCATATCACTGTGTGCGCAAGGCAGGATTGTTGAATACTGACAAGTGTCTGGAGTAAAAACTGCAACTGCCAGATATGTGTGGCTCACAGCTGTACTCAGACATGGCCTAAGTGAGTCAGCATGCCCAGTATGACCTTTCAGTATGTTGCTGACTGAAATTTGCTAAATTTAAGTGTGTGAGCATGCCCACTATGGGCATATATACTATATGTGTGTGAAAAATCAAGTTGTTTTTTACTTCAGGGCTCACCTTTGTGTTGTACATCGACAGGAAGCACGCTGTGCCTGCAGGGCTTCCATGAGTCAATTTGCATAGCCTTATCAACATTTCTGCATACAGGGGGGACAGCTATTATTTGCACATTTCTACCCAGGGGGGCACACCTGATTGTTACTGTGGTTGTACATAGATGAGGGGTACACCTGACACTTATACACATTTTCTAGGCCTGCACTGCTATGCCAGGTACTCTATTTCAGTCTGTACTGTTGCCTATTGTACTGGCTTGAGGCATACCACTGTACTACAGACCTTAGCTTCCAATTACATGCATATTAGTTTGTGACTTCATAGCCTACCCAACCCACATCACACTGCCTGGCCTGCTGTTATCTGTCTGCATAGGCCTGGGGGGAGGTTACTCATATGCCTCTTCAGAGGGCAGGATACAGCATTTGTTTGTGTTTGCGTTTGTCTACAATTGTCCTGCTCGCTGTGACTGTTGGGTATGTGACCCCCCCCAACTGGTATGTGTGAGTGACTCAAGTTGTGTTTGTGCCAGTGAAATGCTGTCATGGATTAGTGGTTCAGTACTGTGACTATAGTGCACAGTATCCTGAGTTCGAGCCCTGTCACTGCTTTTTATTTTCCTGTTGGGCAGACCTGACTGCTTAAGGAACAGTAAAGCAGGTGTGAGCGTGTTTACCCGACTTTGCGCGACTTTGCCCAACATTGCCCGACATTGTGCTGGTTAGAGCGGTGCGCAGCTGCACGCAATTGTATTCAAATATGCTCAATACTGGTAAAATTTGCTTAGCAGTGCTTTATATTGTTTAAATAGGGACTCATGCCTCAGGTGGTGCTGCAGGGCTGCCTATGTCGGATGCACATACTAAACTCCCTATACATGTTTGAAAACAGGTAGTGTCAAGTTAGACATCCCTTTTACTGTAATTGTGAGTCAGAGAGAGGTGTCATTTCCAGGGTTCCTACTGAGTCAGTGTATGCGCTATGCATTGCCTCTTTGCCAAGGCCAGGGCATACTGGGCACGCCTCCTTCTGCCTGCTGGGGCAGGCTCAGGTTGTTCCTCCTCCGAGTCACGCTGTGCCTGTGCAGGCCTTGGCAATGGTGGGGGGCTGTTAGGCCCTGCCCCATGTTGTTCCTGCTGCAGCTGTTTCCGCAGGATCATATTGTGTAGCATGGCACATACCATGACAATCTGGGTACATGTAGTTGGTGAGTACTGCAAGGCTCCACCAGATGTGTCCAGGCACCAGATGCATGACTTGAGCATCCCAAACACATGCTCAATTATGTTTCTTGTTTGTGCGTGTGCCTCATTATGGAGTTCTTGTTCAGGTGTGTGTGCATTTCTAATGGGTGTCATCAGCCAGAGCTCCAGTGCATATCCAGCATCCCCCACTAGGTGACCATCAGGGATGTCACCACTGGCAAATCTCTGGTACAGCTGAATCAGATACCAGATGTGGGAACCGTGATAACTTCCAGGGCAGCCAGCACACACATTCATTATTATGCCCTGGGCATCGCACAAGACCTGGCAGTTGATGGAGGGGAAGCCCTTGTGGTTGATGTAGACCCTACCCTGCTCACTGGGTGGTGCTATGATGTGTATGTGCATGCATTCTACTGCATTCACTATCTCAGGGTATTCTGCTATTTGGTGGAAAAGACACATATTGCTGGCCAATGCCTCACGGGAATTGGGGAAATATATGTGCTCACCGACATGTGCTGACATGGCATCCAGGAACTGGTGCAGTACCCTGGATGCTGATGCCTGTGAAATCCCCATCATATCACCAGTTGGTCTCTGGAAGGTACCTGTAGCTAGTATTCTTAGGCCAACACATACCTTGGTATCCACTGGGGTGGGTTCCCCTGTGTTGGTTCTGTGTGTGAGGCGTGGCTGGCACAGCTCAACAATTTGCTGCAAGAGGTCTCTGCCCACCCTATAGTGCTCCACTATCTCCAGCTCATGTAGCCTCTGGTAGGTTACCCTGGGTCTGTACACTTTTCTCCATCTCCTCACTGTGGGTTACTCAGCAGCATTCACAACATCAGCACCCTCAGCACCTTGCACATGTTGGTTTATGATAGCAAGAGCAGCCCCTAACATTTTGTCTGACTTTAAAGTTTTTAAGCTTTCCCTCTTTGTATACTGCAGTGTTGCAGAGTTCTTTGGAAAAAACAGGGAAGAATGCTGTTTGCAGAGTTTAAAGTGCTGGGCTGGGCTGGGCTAGTCTGCTACCTTTGTAATTGGCTGATTCTGATATATTTCACCTGGCAACTCTGCTAGTTCTCCTTGCTTAACTTCCTACTACTTCTTTTCTTTCCTTTTCCCTTTCTGTTTCCGCCCAGGGCAGTGACGCACAAACAAGAACACACACGCATGATATATTCACGGCATACACCTTTGGTTTCTGGTTTTCAAAAAGGACAACTGTAGAAATGCCTCTTGCAATCCTGAGCAACTCAGGGCAAACACAAGACACTGTGCTCCAATAAGCTTACAGCCTTTCTGACCACCCCCCTCACGATGTTACCTATATTCTACTCTACTACTCACCTACTCCTACACTTACACTCTTGGGACATGGCTCACATGCTGGGGAAAAAATTGGGATTCACTATCCTTATCCTCATTTGCATAGGATTGCCTACTAATGCATGGTTACATCTCTCACACTGAGCTTCCCCCCCCCCTTAGCAACCACTACTCAGTGGCCATGTTGTCTTCAGCCTGCCATTCACCTGTATGGCAGGATAAGCTTTTTAGTGAAAATGCCTATTTTTGGCTATTTTTAAATTATTTTCTTGTTTTTTAAAGCGTCGCACGTTTGTGCGGTGCTGCACTACACTTAAACATCGGAGATCGGGGAAAAAAGTTAGATTTTAATAATTTTAAACATTTATAAATGCCAATGGCCTTATATTTGGCCATTGGTATGCTCCCTCAACTGTATGCATCCTTTATTTGGAGCTGTCATAGCTCTGTTTAGCTATTTGCAGAACAGTACTCCGTTACCAACGGAGTACATTTCTGCAGATAACACTAATCTTCCACGGACAGGTTAGTGTTTCCTGCATTGCAAATTTACCTCATTTGCATAGCTTTCAGCAGCAAATGAGGTAATTTGCATACCATGACACTGTCTGTGCAAAAGTAGCTTTAGCAGCTCTCATGCACACCCCAGCTGGCTGTACCTGGATCGCACGGCAGACATATTGCCTCAGTGAGCTCCTACACTCTTCTTGCACTCCGTGTAAGCTTTTGTGAATCTGGCCCATAATCTAACATATGATGAATATGAGGCTATGAAGGAAATTGAAAAAAAAATGTGAACATAATCATAAAGCAGGCTGATAAAGGGGGAGCGATGGTTTTAATGAAGCAGGAAGAGTATGTGGATTCAATGCATGCTTTTTTGAATGATGTAAATACTTTTAAAACAGTGACGCCTAATGAAGTTAGGAAAATAATCTCGGATATAAATATGACAATTTATGATATGCAATTAAGTGCTGAGATTGATTTAGAACTGTTTAACTTTTTATCTGTACCATGTCCATGTATACCTTGAATTTATGGGATACCAAAGGTGCATAAGTCCATTGATAAGCCCTCGATAAGACCTATAGTCTCTGGCGGAGGCTGGATCACAGAACCTTTGTCAGTATGTTTGCAAAGGAGTCTCTCACAATATTTATAACTATGTCCTGGAGTGATTAAGGATACTACTGACTTTTTATTAAAACCAAAAGTATGGTATGAGAGTAGAGAACTGAGAGATTTGCATTATATGTTTGTTACACTATACATAACTTCATTGTTTACCGTCATACAGAACGAATATGGCATTTCAGCCACATGTGAATTTTTGAGTACAGAGACAAGTATGGTAGTAACCGATGTGGAAAAAAATGTGTTCAATGTTGCAGACAGTGTTGACAAAAAATATTTTTTATTTTGAGGAAGAATTGTTTCTACAGCAAACAGGTGTGGCCATGGGTACTCCAGTGGCCAATACCCATGCTAACCTCGTGCTTCATCAGTGGGAGAATAAATATATAAGTATTGATGTAAATGTTTTAAACAAGAAAATGTAATTTTATTCAAGATTTGTAGATGATTGTTTTTTTATATGGAATGTGAGTATGGAAGAACTGTTACAATATGGGGCCTATTTAAATAATACTACAAAATGTCTTAATTTTAAAATGAATTGTTCTCCTGATAATATAGTATTTTTAGATGTGCTATTGAAGAAAAAGGAAAATATTATTCATATGAGTGTGCATAGGAAAGAAGTACAGGCTAACAGATATTTGCATCGGCAAAGTATGCACCCCCTCGCATCTTTAGAGGAGTAATAAATAAGATGAATACTGATGAGACTGTGTTTGAATATCAAATGAATAATATGATAGAAGAGTTTGTTAATAGTGGGTATAACCATAAAGTTGTTATGGAAATGGCAGAAAAAGTAAGGGTGGCTAGAAGTGAGGATGCAAGACCAATTTATAGTCAAGGAAAGCAAACAGCAAAAGTTTCAGAAAATAAGATTAGACATGCTATTACATATAATTTAAGAACAAAAAAGTTACAGAAAATAATAGAGAAAAATTGGGTAATTCTTTTAGCTTTACCTGAACTACATAATACAGTAGATTTTAAACCATTTTTCTCATATAAGAATTTAAAAAGTTTAAAGAGAAAACTTTGTTATAAGGATTTTAAAAGTTTAGTTAAAAACAAAATAGGGCAGAAGTATGGGACTTATGCTTGTATGGCATGTAGCTGTTATGCTGACATAGAAAAAGTGAATAGAGAGGAGTTTGTACATCCTACTTCTGGTTGGACATTTAATTTTTCTAGTGTAGCAACTTGTAATAGTGCTAATGTTGTCTATTTAGCCACCTTCAGAAATTCAGATCATTTTATGTAGGGGAAAACGACAAGGAGGCTAAAAGACCACAAAACAGAACACAAATCTGACATTAGAAAGAAAAATGATAAAAATGCACTGTGTAAACACATACTGGATAATGGAATAGATCATACTTTTACCTTTAGAGTAATAGAAAATGTATATAAAGATGTGAGGGGTGGGGACTTGAATAATTATCTAGAAAATAAAGAGTATGGGTGGATAATTAGGCTCTATGCAGACAATGAACCGTGTATAAATAATAAGATTAGCATTAAGCCTGTTCTTGTTAGGATGCAACAGTATAATTTATAAAATTTTATAAGTTTGGAAGCATATATAGATAGTTTATAATTTTAATAAATGTTTAATTGAGGGTACTTTGTGATTGGATGGCTGTGGTCACATTGTATCTATCCTGCTCCCTTTAAATGAATGAGAAAATGTAGTATGATGTTTAGCACTGAAGAAGGTTGTTTGACCGAAAGCTTTGCTTGTTGCAATAAAAATTAATGTGTTTTTTCTGATGGTGGACTTGTTATTTATATCAATGTCTGGCTCCTAGCTAGAAGTGAAGCAGACACCTGGAGCACTTGTCCATTTTGATGTGGTAATACACATCACAGAGATCTAGCAAGCACATCCAATCGCCCTCCCCAGAACCTTGACCATCCAGAATTTGGTTTGAGTGACAAACTTGTTCAAGCTGCTGAGATCCAGAATGGGTCTCCAGCCCCCTGTCTTTTTTGGCACCAGAATGAATCTTGAGTAAAATCCAGATCCGCATTGGTCTGGAGGGAGTGGTTGGATGACTCTTTTTTGGCATAGCTTTTCTATTTCTGAAGCTGCCTCTTCCCTCTGACTGGTTAGAATGTCAGGAAGTTTGGTTGGAAGTTTCAAATAAGAAATAAGGGGAATGGTGTAACCACTGGTAATTATACTCAGCACCCAATGATCGGTGGTAATAGAGTGGCAGGCAGCTTGGTCCAGAGAGAAATGACCCCCAACTTCTTCCAGAGGCAAGCAATCGGGCAGCTCTTCAGGAGTGCTGGTAAGACTGTCCAGAGAAAAAGTCTCTGGAGCCTTGGTTATGTGCACCCCCTCTGCCTCTATAGGGGTGTCTTCCGGAGTTGTTACCCCCTCTGCCTCTGGGGGTATCATCACCACGTGCGGCATGGAAAGGACGATGAGATTTGTTGTGCCACATCTTCCCACTCCTCTGGTTCCTGGAAAAGGAATGTTGAGGGTTGGAAAAATGAGGGCCTACAGAAGATAGGGTCTTACCATCCTGTTCAGACCTGGCTAGCGTGTCCTTCACTTTGGAACCAAAAAGAGAGGATGCTTCAATGGGAGCATTCAGAAAGGAAGACTTGAAGGGACCCATGAGGCCACAAATGCACATCAAAGCATGACGCCTCATAACTATGCCTGAATCCAAAACTCTAGCTGCCCCTTCAGTTGCATGTGAAAGCAACCTCATGAACGAGTTGGAAATCGATTCCAGGGAAGTAAGCTGTGAGGCAACTTTGTCCTGTACCTCATCAGACACCTGTCCTGTGAGTGTTCCAGAGAGTTTTGAGATTGTAAAATGTGCCAAATAGTTCAGGAACCGAATGGCAAAGGTCACTGATCCAAAGTCTTGCTTCCCCAATCTGTCCACAGCCCAGGACTCCCTGTTGGGTGGATGAACAGCAGGACTCTCTTCAGCCAGATACTTTTTTGTGGCTGCTGCCACCACCATAGTGTCGACTGGTAACCCTCTGGACCAGTGTGGGTTCTCCTCGGGAGGGGAACATTTTTTTTCTGGTCTCCAAGGGATCACCTCAGCAGAGTCAGGGTTCTTCTATGCGTGTTGCACTAAGAGCTGAACTAGCTCGTCAGCAGGCAGGGTCATCCACAAGGTAGATGGTCGGGCATGGAAAGCCTGCAGGAACACAGACTCCTCAGAGGAAGGGTTGGAGGGCTTCCAGTCACCCCTCTGCCTTAATATTTCAAGGATGCCTCCAAAGGAGACATCATCAGGGGGTAATGTGGGGACCCTTCACCATCATCATAATCCATGTGTTCTGTTAGAGACTCCTCAGGTGAGTCAACTTGCTTCATCTTGCATGATCTCTTCCGTGGGTGGCTCCTCAGTGGAGGCTTCCGAGGAGGACTCGGAAGAGTGGGTACCTTGAACTGCGGTTTCCTGTGGCTTCCATGCCCGGTGTGCCGCGGAGGTGGTCCATGGCAGCTGTAGCTCAAGGGGAGAAAACTGGAGTTCCGACATCAGCGGAATGCTTCCAGAAATGAGAGCCCTCTCCATCACACAGAAAGCAGGCCCGCCCAAAGAGGGATGGGAGCCTGGAACCGAGAAGGACAACCTTGGAACCGGGGTCACACTCCACTCTGTCAAACCCACTCCAGAGGATGGAGCCTCAAGCTGGATCAGTGCAGATGAGGCTACCGGCACTGAGGAGGGAACCGAAGGACCACACAGAACCATGCCCCAAAACAAGGAGCCCACCGCTCAATCACAAGATTGAGGAAGGACTGGTTCAGCAGGAACCAAGGATGAAAGGGACAGACCTGGAGCCTCAGTGAGGTCCACTACAGGCGTCAAGGTGGGGGGTTCTAAGAAGGACGTCAGAGCAGAAGGCTTCGGAACCAGGATGGCCGAAGGAGGAGAATAGGATGCAGTCCGTGGAGAGGTCAACCCAAGTCCTGCCAGGGGATGGGTCTTGCAAGGCATGGCTATCCCCCTGGCTGCCAACAGCTGATCCACAGGATGCACCACATCAAGTTCTGAAAGGATCCTGGTGGATCTAGTGGATACTCTGGACGGGGAGTCAGGCTGATCTAAGAATGGGCTATACAACTGACCTAAGAACGGGTTTATGGATGGAGAGTATCGGGTTCGTGGTGCGTGATCTGTCGGCACCGATGTCTCGAGTTTAGAGAAAGGAAGTAGTGGGGTCAAATCCAGTGTTGCTGTAATAGAGCTCGGTGCCGAAGGGACACTCGGAGCTGAAATGGGAGGTTCAATCATCATTGCAGAGATAGGCATTGAAGGCGTGCACTGTGCTGAAATCGCCACAGGTGCTGAGGTCATAGCAGGTGAGGTGAGGTCTACAGTCGGTGCCAGAGGTAGTATCAGAGCTGGCGATAAAGCTGGTACCAATATAACAATAGTCGAAGTACTTGGAGCAGATGAGGATAGTGCCGAAGCGGCAGATTTATGCTCCAAGGATAATTTTTGAATTTTAGGTTTCATATACTTATCCTGGTCACCCACGGGTGAAGAGGGAATCGAATGGTGCCTTTTCTTAACTTTCATGGGAGGAGTTGAGGTCTCCATCGCAGAAAGGGCCTCTGAAAAGGGAGATTTAAGCAGTCCCTTCAGAATTAGTTTATTCTTCCGCTCATTCAGAGTATGTTGGCTGAGACTTTGGCAAATCCCACAGGGAGGCTGCACTGAAAGGTGGGGCACCCCCAAACAATAAACACAATCATCATGCAAGTCACTATTAGGTAGTTTACCATTACACGAGGTACAGTGTTGGAAACCCGATGTATCTTTCTTATCCGACATCTTGAGAAGTAAACACAACAATTCAAAACTTCAGGAAAAGTGAAACTCTAATTTCCTAAGTCAGAAAAGATTTAAACACACGCAGAATATATTAACAAACCCAATATCAAAACACACCAACTAGAGTAGAAAGAACAGGGAAGGAATACCAGCTATGATATTCAAGGAATACCACACAGGTAAAGAGAAAAGGGCCGTACCAGCAATGGTACTGAAAAAGGTTACCAATGGGTAGAAAATATATCTAAAACTATTGTAATGTGATAGGAAAAGACTATAGCTCACAAATTTTTAGAAACAAACAAGTTTTACACACAAAATATCAAAAAAGTTTCCACTTAGCTGAGAGCTCGGCTGAAACGCGATTTTACAGCTACAATGCAAACAAGATCTGAGGTAACAGGGAGAAAGGCATTGTAGCTAGAAGCTTAGGTTGAGAGTTTTTGGCTGCACGAACTTGGTAATAGGCCGACTCAGTTCCGAGGGCTCGGAACTAAACCCATCAGTGATGAATGGAAAGAAGATTAACAAGATCAAATCAGGCTTTTGCCAAAAAGTCTACAGCTTTTCAGCATTCTGCTGTTAGATGAAAGACAAGTATGTAGAAATTGCAAAAGCATTTCCTTTTTTCAGTCAGGGTCCTGCTGACAATTTGATAGGGCACTGTGAATGCTTGCTAATGCATTTCCACATTTTCTCTGTGCTATGGATCCAGCATAGCAATATAGCTTGATGGATGAGTTTGATTTGAAAAGATGGTTTAGGTAATCACTAGATTTTTGACACTGGAAAGCTGAAAAGGTCTAGGCCCTTTGTGACAGTCCAAAAGAAGCATCTCTTCCACTTCTGTATGCAAGAGTCTCTGGCAGTAGATCTTTTGGCTTTGTTTAGGATGTATTATGCCTAGATGAAAAAGGAATCACTGTTAGCAATCAAAATTTTATTAACAAAGCTTAAAACGTCAGCATTATGAGAGTGGGATGTACCTCTCTGCCATGTTGCGAGTCAATAATTACTTATGTAGAACAAAAGCCAAAATGGAAGGGTGGGTAGTTTCATGGGAGACAGAGAACTAGGGTTGCCTTGGCTAAGAAGGAAGTATGATGATGAGACTGCCTCTGTCTTGCTTCACTTTGAGGATTACTTTCTGAATCACAGGAAATAAATGCAAGACATTCATTATGACTTTATTCCATGAAAATATGAAACTTTCTGCTCTTCACAGTTTCATGAGAAGGTATGGAACAAATCGATGGCAAATGACTGTTGAGATGTGTGACAACCAGGCCAACATCTGTCTTACTGCAGATATTCTATGGTGTCTTAAAGAAATGAATATAGTTATCATTTACTGGTCAGAGTTATTTGCCTTTAAAGGGAGTCTGCTAGTTGATTCTGCAAAATTAGGAGATATACCACTACAAGTTTTAAATTGTACTAAATAGTCCACTATCGGATCTGGTATTTTTTTTTACAAAGTTAAAAATATATTGTTCACCCTGCTTGTTGATGTACTATATAAACTGTGATGTCTGTACCAATTTGAAGGTGATCCAAAGGGAATTTACCCTTGAAGGCTGTCACAGCCCTGAATATTTCTTTCTTCTCTTTCATATCAGACAGAATTGAGAAATACTTTTTATGTTGAGACCATTTGCCCTGCAAAGTGTACATGCTGAAACAAAATACAAACAGCCTGTCATCAGCTGCTGAGTAACTACAGGACTAAGGAGGAGTATACCTTTTGATAGGATGTTGTTCCTTCTTTACAGATTGGGGGAGAGAAACTGTCCCAGGGGAATTTGATGACTGATTCCAGATATTTCCGACAGCTCACTGATGGCCTTCATGTGAAATATTCCATTAGTTGCCAGGTAAATGCAAGAAGACATATCTCTCAAGGACTTTAGGTAGGATCTTACTGCAATGGCCTGCTTTTGAGAGAAATCTGATTAGACATTATGTTTATGATATCCCCATGAAAGATCACTGAAGTTGCAGTGGTCAGTGATAATTTCTAGTACATCATTATGATCCATAAGCATTGCATCAAGGAAACTGTTAAGACTGATATTTGAAGGAACATCTACTCGGACTGTGGTACACTCAAGTAATATTTAAGAATGGAAAAGTGGTTATGCTTTGTTTCTTGAGATGTATAAGCAGTGAAGCTTTACATGTGGTAAATACTCTTGAAAGTGTGAATAGCCCAAATGGAAGAGTTGTAAATTAAAAAAAATGTTGATCTATCTGTGAACTATTTGAGGTACTTTCTACAAGACTGCCTTAATGGAATATGTAAGTGACCATCTTCCTTCTCCAGGGCTACCATGTCGAACTTCTTTTCTAGATAGGGAATACTTTTAAGTATTACCACCTGAATTTTCTTACCTAAACAAATATATTTAGGTCTAATAAGTCTAGGAATGGCCTTTGAGTATTATGTTTTGAAGGACCACAAAATATTGCATCAAAACCACTAACCAATTTGAATTAAGGCACCACATGCATTTCTATTTTAATAGTAACAGTTCCATCATTAATTTAGCCTGTTAGCTGTCATGATGGTGTATGATGAATGAAATGAAATCGAGGGTACTGTAAAAATTCTGCTGAATAACCCTGAGCTACTCTTTGTAAGAGTTACATGGTTGTTAATTATTGCTTGACAAGCACACAGGTGCTACTGTAGACTACTTCCCAGGGATGGTGGGGATGAGGAAGTTTCATGTTGTAGACCCATGGAAATTCCAGAAACCATAATTGTAGGCATTAGAATAGTGGAACTACAAGTGTGAATGTGGAGGAATATATAGTAAAACTTAGGCTGGAGTATATCAAGAGTGGTCCCTCGATCCAAGGAAATGACACTTCCTATTTGGGCCAACAGACATTACCAATATCCTTGTAAACAAATTTATTATTGCCAGTTTCACCCTAAATACTTCTAGCCCTGAAATATCTGAATTCTTTACATCAGCAATCTTCAGGGATCATTTACTGTAAGTGTTAAATGAGACCAAAATTACTTTCTCAATAGGATGTGAAGATATACCTGGCTGATAAATTGTTAAACAAGCCCTTGCAGAGACACTTCTTAAACTGCTTAACCTAATTTCTTCACTAGGTTTGTTCCTGATTAGTGGCACATTGCAGTGGTGGTCCCTCCAGCAGGATGACCTTGCAACCAGCCTAGATAATTACGGACTTAACATTCTTAGAAGCCTCATCTGCAAAGAATAGACAGTATTATAACTGGCATCATAAACTATGACATCAAGTATCTTATTAGACTTGACCCCAACACTTTAGCTTTGTTAAGTATACACTGTGTCCACTGAATTTAGTAAAAGTCTTCAAATGATTACAGAGGCTGTAGACAGTGACCACACAGTACATTTGGTCAAGATCTTTGACACCAATCACCATGCATGAATCGTGCCATCCCAAATAGAACCAAAATGCTCTCATCCAAAAAAAGGAAGCCAATCTGGTGGTCCCCTGCCATAAACAAACTTTACAACAAAAGGAAGAAACTTTTGCAGAAAAGAGGAAAATCCCATGATGCAAAAAACTCCCTTACTGGCCTCAGTAAGAAACTGAGATGCCTCATAAAATCCTCCAAAGCTAGTTACGAAAATAAAATTGCCAAAGATTCCAAAGACAACCACAAAGCATTCTATAACTATGTCAAGAATCTAAATGGCAATGCTCAGATCTGCGCTGAGCTAAAACAGAATGGCATTAAATATACTGATCCAAAGGATATTGCCAATATCCTGGCAGATCGATTCAGTGCCAACTTCACCCCCCTCTCACCCCCTAAATGGCCCATCTCAATACCGGAAGATTGCCAAATTCCAGTAATAACGGCCACACAGGTACAAAACGCACTCTCTAAAGCCAAGAATACAGCATCCATGGGACTAGATGACATCCCGGGCTGTGTACTACATGAAATGCAATATGAACTGGCACCTCACCTAAGTGTCATGTTTAATCATAGCCTCACCTCAGGTTTCGTGCCCACTGAGTGGTGCAGAGCTACAGTTATCCCAATTCACAAGGGGGGATCCACCTTGGATCCCGGAAACTACCGTCCCATCAGTCTGACAAGCCTTATCTGCAAGGCCATGGAGCGTATTATCATGGAACTTATAAACAAAGACATTGGCAACCTTCAAACACTGGACCCCACCCAGTTTGGGTTTGTGAAGGGCCGATCTTGTCTCCTGAACCTGATTGACTTCTTTGAATCAGTCTCCAGAGCCATGGACAAGGGTAAGGTGGTCCACACAGCCTATCTAGACATTGCCAAGGCCTTTGACACCATCCCCCACTCTGGAATCATAGATAAACTTACTAAGTTGGGCATTAATCCCTATGTCACCCAATGGGTTGCTAAATGGCTTACTGATAGAACCCACACTGTAAAGGTAGCTGACTCCAAATCCAGCTCCAGACAAGTGACAGGGTTCAGTCCTGGGGCCGCTCTTGTTTGGCATCTACTTCTCTGAAGTACAGGTCAACACTAAGGGACTCTGGCTAACAAAGTTTGCAGATGACTGCAAACTGGGAGCCATTATTGAATCCACAAATGATGTAGATACTCTACAAAAGGGCTTTACAGAAACAGATGCTTGGTGCCAAAGCCATGGGCTCAAGCTCAATGCCAAGAAATGTATTGTTATCCCCTTTGGGAAAAAACATGTATCCATGAATTACCATATAGGTGGCAGTACACTAAACACAGAAAGTGTGATAAGAGACTTAGGGACACAGATGGACAGTGGTCTCACCTTCGATAACCACATCGCCACAACAGTCAGGAAATCCTTCTATGTGGCACACCTCATCACGAAGGGCTTTTCATCCAGAAAAAAGGAGGTCATTGTCCCACTGTACTCATCCCTCATTAGACCCATTATAGAATACAACGCCCATTTGGTATGTACCTCTCAAGACATCTGCAACAACTGGAAAGGCCTCAGAAATACCTCACTAAAAGAATCACAGGCCTAAAGCAGATGCCCTCGCTGACCGCCTTAAAAACTCCAGCTATACTCTGTCGCATATCGTCTACTCAGAGGCAATCTCTGCTTAACATACAAGGCCATGTCAAACCCAGAGCTGTTGGACATGCTACACTTAAAGAAATCCCAATCCCTCAGAGCTACACGCTCCAGGGATCTAAACCTTGTCATCACAATAAACAAAACATGCTGGAGGGATAGGTTCCTGACCCAGAGACTCCCCAGACTCTGGAATAGATTGCCCATACATGTCAAGCAGAGTGCCTCTTTGGACCTCTTCAAGAGGAACCTTGACGATTGGATGGGAGAAAGGAAATTCACCCCAGGGATCACGTCAGTCGCCCTGCTAGACAGGGGTCCAGGAAAGTAAATAATGTGGGAAGAAATAGCCAGGGAATTGTTATGGCTAGGCTTGTATAGGCCCTAGGGCTGACAGCCTAGTACCAACCTATGAACCATACTTTAATTATACAGATGCTAAATGTTTCAAAAACTGACCAATATGTGGCAAGAAGGATAACAAACTAGCTAAAAGACAAACCCACATAGTGCAAGTTGCATGTGCCATATTAAAAATTAAGAAACAGACCAATGATACCTCTCAGGACTCTAAGCTGAGACATGTTCTTTTTATCATTTGCTTCTTAGATCGATAAGCAGAGAGCCTAAAAAAACTTGCAGCATGACTGCAAAATTCTAGTTGTTAAGACACCCTCTCACAAAAAAAAAAAAAAAAAAAAATGAACTACTCCTTATAAACATCTGGTGTATTAAAAATGGGATCAGAGTAAATGCTAAAATGTCAAAACTGCACCTGCACTTCAGCCGTTTGTTTTGTTAAATGCTAAAATGTATAATCATTTTTGGTAGATAATCCTCCCCTCATCATATTGGATAGACAAGACATCACTAAAAATGAAAATGTCTTCAGGGACCTAGGAATTTGGGTTGATTATTCCCTCTCTTTTAACCATAATGCGATGATGGTTGCTTTGAAACCCTTTCATTTAGCAGAGTTAATTGCAGAGGAATAGCAAGATCTAAAGAGGTAAGCACTGTCTTATAATCAGTATTGATCAGGCCAATACCTGAATACCATGCCCCTCTAGTAATGCACCTCACTAAACACAGCAAACAATTAGAAAGACTCCTAACGGTCTTAACCAAAAAGATCACAGGTGTAATATTCCTTAGCATCAAACAGAGGCTGGAAGCTCTATCCCTTTATTCAATGTCTTATATATAAACATTTCAGGGAAGATCTCTGTCTCACTTACAACACCAGATGTGGATGTTTTGGACCTTCTACATCTGTGCAAATCCGATATGCCTATCAATACTAGAACCAGAGACCTAAATGATCACCAACAGATAAATAAAACATGGTGGAATGATGAGTTTATTATCCATAATCTCCCAAACCTATGGAATAAGCTTCCCCTGCAAGTTAAGCAGTGCAACTCACAATCCTTTTTTAAACATACCCTAGATGGCTGGATGGGTAGCCAAAAATTTATTCCAGGATTGACTGGTATGCTCCCCATGAAGGTATGGCATGAGGAAGGAAATTGGCAAGGAGTGAATAGTTGTTAGACATAGCAGCCTCAGAATATCTAATGAAATCTATGAAACACAGATCTTGGAGTTTGTATATTAAAGTAGTAGGGGTGTCACAGTACAGCTGCTTCTGTGCTGGGAAAGTACAGGACAAAGCACCCCTGAAAAAAATTGCTTAAAAGGTATAGTGGTGAGTTGTAGAATCCACTATTGCTTGGTTGGATTGTAGATTGTTTTTTGAATTGTCAGAACTTACAGTACTGGTTAACACACTCCTGAGAAAGAGACAAGAGGTACATCATTCAGTCACACTGAATATTTCTGCTGATATTCTCTCTTCTCTCCTTTCTCTAAGGTAGAAGGTGACAGCTGCTGTTTATGCTGTTTCTGGCAATGAGGTGTTCAACAAGTGTACCATTTCTATAAAATGATCATTAGCTTCCTAGATAAATGCTTTGAAACTGAGAAGTGACACCCTGATAAATTTCTTTAAATGAAGATTTTTGTTCTTTATTAACTCAGTTGCATCATCATCAGATGGCAGACGAAAGATGAAATGCTGAGGACCAGGGTTATCAAGCAGTTCACATTTCATATTATCAGGATAGTTTCTTTCATTAGTTAGGCAAGAAATAGTGATGTCTTCTCATATCAAATCTGACACTGTCCACCTGCATAGTGCATATGAGGACATTATTCCAAATTTTATACAAAGCTAGCAAGGCTAGTCTGCATAGGGGTAGGATCTGGTCCCCCCCCTTTGCTTGTTGATGTGGTACTGTCTGCAACCACTTGAAGATGTCCCAGGGAGCAAAGATGATTCAGAGGGTTGAGTGCCTTGATCAGGGCAAGCACCTCCTTGATATTTAAGTTCCTGCATCTGTCCTTGGTGTGTCAAACCCTCTGCACTTTTATCCATCCTGAAACTGCTCCCCAACCAAATTCTGAGCTGTCTGTCGTGACTGTCAGCTTAGCAACAGGGTGGGAGAAGGTGAGACCTAGATTTAAGAATATCTGTTGTCTCCATGAAATGATCCTGTTCTGATAAACTCCAGCACTGGGATTTGAAAAGACAGACAATATTGGTGCTGGGACCAAAGACACTTCAGATACCACAAATCTTTTTCATGTGGCATCTTGCCATGGGTGTCATGAGATTCATAGACGTCACAAGACTGAAAATCCTGAGGTATTCCCTCACAGTGACTAAAGTCTGAGTGGAAAACCTTAGAAATATATATATATATATATATATATATATATATATATATATATATAAAATATATATACGTTTTTCCTGAGGAAGTAAAACTGTTTAAACTGAGGTGATAAGTTGACATCTCAGAAGCACAATCTTGTGTGAAAGAGTCAAGACAGACTTTTAAATCTTCTCTTTAATCCTGGCATATATGAGACCTCTCACACAAGACAGAGATTTCTGACAATTTGAAAAAAGACTCTGCAAAGATAAACAAGTCATCTAAATATGGAAAAATGTGGGTACCCTGTATCCTACAATGAAGTATAATTGGAGCTAGACACTTTATAAACACTCTTGGTGCAGTGGATAATTAAAGGTGTAAGGCAGAGAACTGACAATGCAATCCACTCAAAACCTTATGAAACATCTGAAGTCTGGATGAATGGAGATGTGATAATAAGCATCTTTTAAGTCTAGTGTTACAAGGAAACTTGAAAGAGGAAGAAGGGGTAACAGGTTGTGAAATGACAGCATTCTGAATTTGGGCACTATCAGAAACGTGTTTAGGAAAGAAAGATCCAGAAATGGTCTCCAATAATTTTTTTCTTTGGCATTAGGAACATCCTTGAATAAAAACCCTTCTGTATCTGGGAAGGAGAAACTGGTTCTATCACTCCTTGGAGCATGTGCTAAAGAAACAATGGAAATAAGAGAGTCTGATCTGGAGGATGAGGAATGACCCCTGGAAAGGAGGAATTTCCTCCCACTGCCATCTGTAACCTTGTTGAATGAGTTTTCATAACCCTTTTTGTCTAAAACTATCTGTTGCCAAAACACAAATGGAAATTCAGACTTTCTGGGGAAAAAAAAGAGGCCAGGTTGCGAGGGTGTAACAAGGTCTGTTAAAAAGTCATTTGGTTTTGGGAGGATAGAGACTGCTATTTGGTACTCCCTTGCTATTTCTTCTTAAACATCTGTTCACCTGTATTTTTTAAGAATGTTTATTCTGCTTTTTGCCAAAACTGGATGAGGAAATAGAAAATTCCTTGGAAAATTCAGAAAAGGAAGGCTGAAAAATCTTAGATTCGCTGGATCAGCTTGCTCCTTCTATTACACTTTTTTGATCACCTCTGAAGCAGAAGGGCCAAACGCTAAATCTTTTTCCAAGAATGAATTTAAAATCACATTTTAACATTACTTGAGAGGTTCTGAGAATGCAGCCATTTAAACCTCCTCAACATAATACCTGTGGCCATAGCCCTGATAGAACTAGCAACAGAGTCATATGCACACTATAAACAATGAGTTGCGATTTGTGCAGATTTTTCCTCACAAGAAGAAATGGCAGATAAAACATTCCTCATACTTTTACAGTTAGTCAGAACAAACTTTAACATATGAGCCCGACAATTCAAATTTGTGTAAATTATAAGTGCAGAAGTATACCCTTTCCCCATACATATTAATGACTTTCCCATCTGTATCAGAAAGAGCAGAATTCAAACTGATAGCAGTGGAATCAACTAGAGCTATAGCTGCTGGGCCAGTTTTGGGAATAGTGTACAAAAATGTAAACTACTGAGGACATTTACACATTGTATCTTCCTTTTTCGGGTCAGCTGGTTGACTATCAGAAAAATTAGAGGCAGTAACATACATACCCTCTAAAGCAGACAGAACAGGAGGAATGACTGTACGATCTGGAAAATCCTTCAGTAACAACTGATAATATTTGAAAAACCTCAGTGTTCTTCCAATGAAAACACTGGTAGTGGCACATTCTAGCAATAGTCTCAAAGAAAGAGAAACCTCCACAAGGATAATCAGAAATCTACATCTCCTCTGAGTAAGAATCAGAAATCTGAAGAAAAAATGCATCCATCTCTGCATCTTCCTCGTCACTTTCAGAATCTTAAATGTCTCCAGAAAAAGGAGAATCTCTCTCTTTTACTAAAATTACTTCACAGGAAGGATCAGTAGCCTGAATTAAACCTCGAGGCAGACC
Organism: Protopterus annectens; assembly: GCF_019279795.1. Lineage (NCBI taxonomy): Eukaryota > Metazoa > Chordata > Ceratodontiformes > Protopteridae > Protopterus > Protopterus annectens. The sequence continues at coordinate 481,686,703 of NC_056735.1, forward strand.
AAGTAAACTACATCTATCCAAAGTAATTTGAGGAGGAGTAGACACATTCTTGGGTTTCTATTTCTTATGGACTGGAAAAATGGAGACAGCTATGTTATTGATAGCAGCAAGAGCTTCCCCTGGGATAGGTATAGGATTCTGACACAAGGAATCCTTCCCTGATCCTTCCCCTAGGACCAATGAGAGTGGTTCTCCCTTGCTCACTGAGGGTCCTCAATAACCACAGAGGACATGGCAAACCTTTTGTCCATAGTGGCTGTAGGTGATACACTGGAGGGATCAAGGGTAAAAGATGAGTCATTTGATATACAACAAATGGCCACAGCAGAGTCATTCATCTGCATCGGAGCAAATTGCTAGCCTGCTGTAGTAGCAAAGGTTGTTTGCTTATTTTTTTTCTTTTTGTGGCAAGAAGAAGGACTGACCATGGGGCCAGTAGTCTGTTCATGGTCAAGACAAAAATGGTGCCTCTTTCCTGGGGAAGACATGCAGCAATTGTGGGTAAACACTGCCACTCTAAAAAAGTTATTTTTTTGACAGAAAAACAATTAGTCAGAATAAACTTTAACATATGAGCCCGACAATTCAAATTTTTGTAAATTATAAGTGCAGAAGTATACCCTTTCCCCATACATATTAATGACTTTCCCATCTGTATCAGAAAGAGCAGAATTCAAACTGACAGCAGTGGAATCAACTAGAGCTATAGCTGCTGGGCCAGTTTTGGGAATAGTGTACAAAAATGTAAACTACTGAGGACATTTACACATTGTATCTTCCTTTTTCGGGTCAGCTGGTTGACTATCAGAAAAATTAGAGGCAGTAACATACATACCCTCTAAAGCAGACAGAACAGGAGGAATGTCTGTACGATCTGGAAAATCCTTCAGTAACAACTGATAATATTTGAAAAACCTCAGTGTTCTTCCAATGAAAACACTGGTAGTGGCACATTCTAGCAATAGTCTCAAAGAAAGAGAAACCTCCACAAGGATAATCAGAAATCTACATCTCCTCTGAGTAAGAATCAGAAATCTGAAGAAAAATGCATCCATCTCTGCATCTTCCTCGTCACTTTCAGAATCTTAAATGTCTCCAGAAAAAGGAGAATCTCTCTCTTTTACTAAAATTACTTCACAGGAAGGATCAGTAGCCTGAATTAAACCTCGAGGCAGACCAAGTAAACTACATCTATCCAAAGTAATTTGAGGAGGAGTAGACACATTCTTGGGTTTCTATTTCTTATGGACTGGAAAAATGGAGACAGCTATGTTATTGATAGCAGCAAGAGCTTCCCTGGGATAGGTATAGGATTCTGACACAAGGAATCCTTCCTGATCCTTCCCTAGGACCAATGAGAGTGGTTCTCCTTGCTCACTGAGGGTCCTCAATAACCACAGAGGACATGGCAAACCTTTTGTCCATAGTGGCTGTAGGTGATACACTGGAGGGATCAAGGGTAAAAGATGAGTCATTTGATATACAACAAATGGCCACAGCAGAGTCATTCATCTGCATCGAGCAAATTGCTAGCCTGCTGTAGTAGCAAAGGTTGTTTGCTTATTTTTTTCTTTTGTGGCAAGAAGAAGGACTGACCATGGGGCCAGTAGTCTGTTCATGGTCAAGACAAAAATGGTGCCTCTTTCCTGGGGAAGACATGCAGCAATTGTGGGTAAACACTGCCACTCTAAAAAAGTTATTTTTTTGACAGAAAAACAATTAGTCAGAATAAACTTTAACATATGAGCCCGACAATTCAAATTTTTGTAAATTATAAGTGCAGAAGTATACTCTTTCCCCATACATATTAATGACTTTCCCATCTGTATCAGAAAGAGCAGAATTTAAACTGACAGCAGTGGAATCAACTAGAGCTATAGCTGCTGGGCCAGTTTTGGGAATAGTGTACAAAAATGTAAACTACTGAGGACATTTACACATTGTATCTTCCTTTTTCGGGTCAGCTGGTTGACTATCAGAAAAATTAGAGGCAGTAACATACATACCCTCTAAAGCAGACAGAACAGGAGGAATGACTGTACGATCTGGAAAATCCTTCAGTAACAACTGATAATATTTGAAAAACCTCAGTGTTCTTCCAATGAAAACACTGGTAGTGGCACATTCTAGCAATAGTCTCAAAGAAAGAGAATCCTCCACATGGATAATCAGAAACCTACATCTCCTCTGAGTAAGAATCAGAAATCTGAAGAAAAAATGCATCCATCTCTGCATCTTCCTCGTCACTTTCAGAATCTTAAATGTCTCCAGAAAAAGGAGAATCTCTCTCTTTTACTAAAATTACTTCACAGGAAGGATCAGTAGCCTGAATTAAACCTCGAGGCAGACCAAGTAAACTACATCTATCCAAAGTAATTTGAGGAGGAGTAGACACATTCTTGGGTTTCTATTTCTTATGGACTGGAAAAATGGAGACAGCTATGTTATTGATAGCAGCAAGAGCTTCCCCTGGGATAGGTATAGGATTCTGACACAAGGAATCCTTCCCTGATCCTTCCCCTAGGACCAATGAGAGTGGTTCTCCCTTGCTCACTGAGGGTCCTCAATAACCACAGAGGACATGGCTAACCTTTTGTCCATAGTGGCTGTAGGTGATACACTGGAGGGATCAAGGGTAAAAGATGAGTCATTTGATATACAACAAATGGCCACAGCAGAGTCATTCATCTGCATCGGAGCAAATTGCTAGCCTGCTGTAGTAGCAAAGGTTGTTTGCTTATTTTTTTTCTTTTTGTGGCAAGAAGAAGGACTGACCATGGGGCCAGTAGTCTGTTCCATGGTCAAGACAAAAATGGTGCCTCTTTCCTGGGGAAGACATGCAGCAATTGTGGGTAAACACTGCCACTCTAAAAAAGTTATTTTTTTGACAGAAAAACATAGTAAAAAACACTTTTAGAACATTATGCCAGCCCCACAAAAGCAAAACAAACATAGTTTCTCCACAGAAAAAATATTTTCAGTTACTTTATACCACTTTTTAACTGACAGGAAAAGTGAGTGCTCAGTTTAAAAGCACATTACAGTCATGTGACAGTGTGTTAAAACGGATCACATTCACATTGTCAAAAGTGCAGCTCTCCGACCCACACTTTGCCGAGACTATAACTCCGAATTTACACTTCTCTGAAACGGCAGTTTGCCGAAATGGAAAGCAGTTAAACCACATTAATTTTCTCTAATTTTTGCAGGAGGGCAAACCCCCCTACCCCCCCATGTGGGAGGCTGCACCCCCCACACCCCCTGCTAATTATATATACTAACTCCGAGATCTCACTAAAGTGACAACAGTATATTTCTTCATATATGCTGCAGTGTGACTGCAAAGTGCATACTGCTATATATCAGGCAAAATACACCAGGCAGGCAACTGTAAATGTTAACTGTTGCTGTTGATAGGAACACAAAAAGCAGCAACCCAGATAATCCACACACAATAAGTTTAGTAGTAAGCGCTTTCGGCCAGATTTACCAGCCATCTTCAGACAACTCACATCTCAATAAATGTTCCTTTTATACAAAATAAATCCAATTTTCCAATTACATTAAAAAATCAATAAAAATATTTACAAATGTAATTATCTATTTTTCTATTCTAACATGACAACATACATATGAACATTTGTATGAGATCTCAAAGAGAAAAACTACAAATGCTCTATATAGGCACTTACAATTATTTACTAATCATTCCTTTTCCTTTATAGTCTTCTTCTTCTTCTTTCGGCTTTTCCCGGTTAGGGGTCGCCACAGCGGATCACCTTGTCCGCACACTGAATGGCAGTGGAGTTTTACGATGTCGAGTTGCCAGCCCAGCGCCTAACCTTCCACAGAAGGCACACTCACACGCACACCTAGGGCCAATTTAGAGTGTCCAATCCACCTGCAGCATGTCTTTGGGATGTGGGAGGAAACCGGAGCACCCGGAGGAAACCCACGCGACCACAGGGAGGACATGCAGACTCCGCACAGAAGGCACCCCAGCCGAGGATCGAACCGGAGAACCTCTTGCTGTGAGGCGGCAATGCTAACCACTGCACCACCGTGGCCACCCTATTCCTTTTCCTTTATAGTACTGGAACAAATTAAGTCTAACCCTGGGGGGAGGTCCATGGAAAATCATTTTAGAAAATAAGGAGCAATGGTGGCAAGTGTTTTTAAATTTTTCAATACCACCTAGCCTCAATGAGACCATATCTATAGCTAGTGTTTTGAAAATAAAGGTCTTTAATAGATAATTGCATTTGTAAATATTTTAATTGATTTTTTTAATAATGAAATTGGAAAATTGGTTTTATTTTGTATAAATAGAACATTTGTTGAGATGTGAGTTGTCTGAAGAAGGCTGGTAAATCTGGTCAAAAGTGCTTACCATTAAACTTACTTTATGTGGATTACCTGGGTTGCTGCTTTTTGTGTTCCTGGTTAGTGTTTGGCGTTTTTGTTACTGTTGATACACTATTAAAAAACAAAACAGACCATCCAAAAGGCTGTCCATACTTCTTAAAAACTGTAAGCTCTTATGTCAATCGGGCTGTTAAATTTCATTAATTCACACACTCATTAAGTATAATTAATGAAAATCACGACTCACACTTTTTCAAATGTTTATACTTCATTTCCTTAAGTACACATTTAAAATAAAAAAAATAATGCCTGTTTTTTTCCATGGCATTCAACAATATTTGCCATCCAAATTATTTAACATCTAACTTATTTTCTCTGTCACCCTCTCTAATACCACATCTTTGATAATCTATTCCATAAAATAAAAAAAAAACTTTTCAAACCCAAACAGCTTTTGGAATGTCTATATATAGTTTTTTTTTTTAATTTTTATTTTAGATTAGATTATGGATTAATGCAATTTAGCAATTATTTGTTATTTTGAAATGTGGATACACACACACATACACACACACGTATGAATATCTTATCCTTTTTCTTTTGGCTGTTCCCTTTAGGGGTTGCCTCAGCGTATATCTGTTTCCATTTCTTCCCGTCCTCTGCACCTTGCTCTTTCACACCAACCACCTGCATGTCCTCTCTCACCACATCCATAACCCGTATATTAGGCTTCCTCTTACCTGGCAGCTCCATACTTAGCATCCTTCTCCCAATATACTCAGCATTCCTCCACAGCACATGCCAAAGCAATGCAATCTCGCCTCTCTGGTTTTGTTTCAAAACCGTCCATCCTGGGCTGACCCTCTAATATACTCATTTCTAATGCTGTCTATCCTCCTCGCCCCTAATGCAAATCTTAACAATTTTAACTCTGTCACCTTCAGCTCTGACTCTTGTCTTTTCGTCAGTGCCACCATCTCAAACCCATATAACATACAGTAGCTGGTCTCACCACCATCATGTAGACCTTCACTTTCACTCTTACTGGTACCCATCTGTCACAGATCGCTCCTGATACTCTTGTCCACTCATTCCATCCTGCCTGCACTCTCTTCTTCACCTCTCTTCCACACTCACCATTACTCTGAACTGTTGATCCCAAGTATTTAAAGTTGTCCACCTCCACCAGCTCTGCTGCCTCCATCCTCACCATTCCTCTGCCCATCCTCTCATTCACACACATATATTCTGACTTAGTCTGACTGACCTTCATTTTTCTCCTCTCTAGAGCATATCTCCACCTCTCCAGGGTCTCATTAACCTGTTCCCTACTCTCAATACAGATTACAATGTCATCTGCAAACATCAAAGTCCACAGCGGCTCCTGTCTGATCTCACCTGTCAACCTATTAATCACCATTGCAAATAAGAAAGGACTCAGAGCTGATCCTGATGTGATCCCTCCTCCACCTTGAACACATCTGTCACTCCTACTGCAGACCTCACTATTGTCACACTGCCTTCATACATATCCTGTACCACTCTTACATACTTCTCTGCCACTCCTGACTTCCTCGTACAATACCACAACTCATCTCCAGGCACCCCGTCATATGCTTTCTCTAAGTCCACAAAGATACAATGCAACTCCTTCTGACCTTCTCTATCCTTCTCCATCAACACTCTCAGAGCAAACATCACATCTGTAGTGCTCTTTCCCAGCATGAAACAGTACTGCTGCTCAATAATCATCACCTCCCTTCTTAACCTGGCTTCCACTATTCTTTACCATAACATCATGCTTCGGCTGATCAATTTTATATCTCTGTAGTTACTAAAGTTCTGCAGATTGCCCTTATTCTTAAAAATTGGTACCAATGCAATAAGTATATGTTGATTTACGAAAATGCAAAAGCATCATCACTCAAGTGATCAATGCTATCATTTCAAAACTCAGCATAATTAAAAAAATTAAAAGCATGGTTTCCTTTTGTAATCCAACCCTCAGTTATTTATCATAAAATCAAAAACTCTGTGAGAGACCGTGTAAAAATCTGAGACAAAATCAGGGACATTCGGGGAAAATCAGGAAAGGTTCAGAGGTATATATCTTACTTGGTGTGTCCCTAGCTTCACCCCTTCCTGCAATCATTTGCTGTAGCTCCCATTAAACTTTTGGTGTTACCTGCTTAAAACATTATCTAGCAATCATTTAGTACAAACACCATAATTGGGAGGGCTATTATTTCTTTGCCATATGTGGTGAAAAGATACTTGAAATGTCACTAGTAACAACAGCAGCTGGAGACTTACACAAATTTCTTGTTATCGCTTTTGTGCACAATATTGATGTGATTTCCTTGTTTCAAACCAGAGGTCAATATGATATAAACAGGTATTATAATTAGTGCCGAGGTTCAAAGTAATAACAACTGAACTATCACTATCTAAACTAGAAGACAATATAAATCATTAAAATGGGGAAAAATAATGTTCTTCTTAACAAAAGGCTGTCCTTGGAAATAAATGTGACTGAATTATGACCTGCCTTCAAGACAACTTACCTTTTCCTCTGTTCACTCATTCCATTAAATCTACACACATATTGGTTTACCTTCATTACATTATACATACAGTGTGTGTATGTATGTATATATATATATATATATATATATATATATATATGTATATAAATATATATATATATATATATATATATATATATATATAAGAAAATATACTCGGAACTGTATGTACACTGCTATCCATTCCACCCAACATGCAAAAATGCCCTTCGTGTCTTATGAAAATTTGCATTTAATTTCTGCTTCAGTGCAATTTTGTGCTCTTGTGTTACAATTATCTAGATTGCTTTAGAACCTGTGTAAACCCAAAGATGGGTCATGTTTGATTTAATACATACATGCAATTTACTGCTAGATTTCTTTTACAAAAAGGGTCATGCCAAGAATTGCTTATCTTGATATCAAAATGCAATATATCAACAATCTGGTAACGTGGAGTAGTGCCAATCAACCAGCTACATATATACAAGTGGAAATCTGCTTTACAGTGAAATGAAGACATTTCATTAACACAGACTAAAATATTTCAGTATTTCATAACAAAATAAGCACTGCAATGGCAATAAGGTTAACATGACCAAATCTGGTTGGCATTGTGGTATAAATGGATTTTTTTTTATAAATCTCTAAACCTAACTTACTAATATATTGTAGGAAATGCCATCACACACACCTGTTTGCATATATATATATAAATATATATATATATATATATATATATATATATATATATATATATATTCATATGGGTCTACTTTGTTTCATTGAAAGCTCATTTAACTGAATTTGAATTTTCTCTGACCAAATCGCTGAAAGCTCAAATTACTGAAAACTCATTTCACTGAAATGAAATACTGGCACTGTGTAGGGTAATTAAAGATATATGTCCTTTTCCCCACTGTAGTGTGATCCTAGAGTTAGTATATATAGTTAGGGGGGTGAGGGGCACAGCCCCCCACATTGGGGGGTGTGGGGAAAAAGCTTCAAGACAATACATTTTAAACCATAGACATGCATACTTACAACACCAATGACTAACTCTTCCCAGAAGACACTATAAACCCAAACTAAGTGGGGGGCTATGCCTCCCACACAACCCCAACGATATATACTAACTCCAGGATCGCACTACAGTGGGGAAAAGGGCATATACCTTTTACTTGCCTTACAGTACTCTACACAGTGCCAGTACTTCAATTCAGTCAAATGAGTTTTCAGTAATTTGAGCTTTCAGCAATTTGGTCAGGGTGAATTAAAATTCAATGAAATGAGCTTTCAATGAAACAAAATAAACCCATGTATATGTGTACATATATATATATATAAATATACACACACACACACACACATACATATATATATATATATATATATATATATATATATATATATATATATATATATATATATACAAACACACACACACACACACACACACACACACACACACACACACACACACACACACACATATATATATATACACACACACACACACACACACGCACACGCACACACACATATATATATATATATCACTAAATGCACAAAACATGCATTGTAGTAAGGTATCAACAGAGTACAGTCTAATCCACTTTTACTGAATAAACTACAAGCAGTACCAGAAATGCTTCTTGTCACATTTACCTTGTATATCTGAAGTAACATATCAGTCCAAGCACGTTTGCTCACAGACTCAAATGCAAAATCCTCAATATCCATCAGACTTAAGTCTGCATCCCTTCCAGGATACATCTCTTTCATTTGAGCCTGTAAAAGAAAACACAACTATCAGACATTTAAAGAACTGACATGCTGGACATTTTATTTGTGAAAGAAGCAATAAATAATAAACAAAGTTTATTTTGCTCTACATGTAGTTGCTACAAAAGGGAAAGGGAACAAAATACTACCAACAGAATTAAGGATGCAAAAACACACGAAGAGCATACTCCTTTAAAAACAAATCATTCCTGATGTTCATTAAAATATGCAACAAGTCATTTATTGGCAACAATCATTTGAAGTAAAATATTACACAAAATGGCTACACAGAAAAAAGCTTTACCTAGAGCTTCATTTCTAGCTCTGAAATAAATAGAAAAAAAGAACAAGATCTGATAAATTTTCAATTTCCATTCCATTCTATAAAAATTAAATAGTAGAGTTACATTTCACATTGTTTACTTCAAATCAAAAAATGAAAAACATACTCTTTTATATCAGATGTTCTATTCTACTATCCAGATGTAAGCAAGAAGATTAAAATATTGGTATAAAGAATATAGCACTTTTCATTACATATAAAGCAACTTGTCTCCAAACCTCCATTGAAACTCTGTATATTTAGTAAGTTCAATTTGCGGTAACAGTTTATAATTTAATGTAGAGATATGTAAAATTAAACATAAAAACGGCCATAACTACTGCACTATCTTTTGTTGTATAAATGCATTTCTTTCCAAAAATGGTGTTCCAAAAAAGTAGTATTTTACACACGTTTTTTCTCACACAAACAATTCAAAAGGTAATATTTTAAAAGGAGGCAACATTTAACTGTTAACCTGTAGGTTAAAGAGAAAAATTAAGTTTCTCAGGACTGTGCCTGTTTGAAGATTTTATGCTTAATGACCCCTTTAAGACGTTTTCTCTCTCTTTCTCTCTCTCTCTCTTTTTTTTTTTTTACAGAAGACTGATGCAATCCAAAGAAGTCTGTAAACAAGCAGATACTGCTGATACATGAAATCTATAGAAGAATATAATTAACAGGCTTCATATGCAACTTTTCTTTGTTTTCTTTTGTTCCCCTTGACATGCAGCATAGTAATTTGCTGCTAGCATTGGAGAACACTACCTGACTGCTTTTGGTGTGAAGAGCATGCGTTAAAATTCAGCTGCACTCAGCCATGCCAAACATGCCTTCACTTCACTCTTCACCATAGCCCCATTTCCACCTACCCCATATCTTCACATTTCTACTTAACTAGCCACTTTCTCACCTCCATCCTCATCAAAATCCTCCAATCCAAAAACTCTGAAAACTACTGTCATTAATTATTTGCTAACACTAATTAACCTTATCAATCACCTAAAACTAGACGCACAATCCCACTTAACCCAATCCCATTTCCTCACCTAACAACCTTCTCTTTTTGGTTAAACTGCCTTTCCACAATCACAATTATAACACAAATTACTCATAAAGTCATCCATCTAAATCACTACCTAGATACTTTCAACCTTCAAAGAAGCAAATCACTCCTAGAAAAGACCACATTTTAGGTGAATGCAATTATATCCCCTACACCTCTTCATGCCATTCCTTTCCTATTTTAAGTCATAAGATATTACCCCATAAATCCAAATCAGCCTAGGTGGCAAACAGGCTAATCATTACTGTCAACTTCTATCATCCAATGCAGCCTATGCAGTAGATAGGCTACAAATAAACTCATAAACCCTTATCCTCCAAAGCCTTGGAGGCAAATAGGCTTTTACTTAAGCTACCTAACACAGATGACAGATATAGTATCACTTAAATGGATTCATCAGCATAACAGCTAAGCCATACAACTCACTTGATCCTTTAACAGTCATACTTACAACTTCTACACAGCCTAGGTGGCAGATAGGCTGCCTCTTCACCTTTACTTCTTCTTCTTCTTTCGGCTTTTTCCCGGTTAGGGGTTGCCACAGCAGATCACTGTCCGCTCATGATTGGCAGTGGAGTTTTACAGTGTCGAGTTGCCAGCCCGGCGCCCAACCTTCCACAGAAGGCACACATGTGCATGCACTCACACCTAGGGCCAATTTAGTGTGTCCAATCCAGGTACAGCATGTCTTTGGGATGTGGGAGGAAACCGGAGCACCCGGGGGAAACCCACACAACCACAGGGAGGACATGCAGACTCCACACAGAAGGCACCCCAGCCGAGGATTGAACCGGAGAACCTCTTGCTGTGAGGCAGCAATGCTAACTGCTGCACCATCGTGGCCGCCCCTGCCTCTTCAACTTTACTACAATCCTTTAAATTATTTCCCTGTATTACTTATGGTTACCTTAGCATATATATATATATATAAAACCAACATCTCTGCCCTCCATCCTCATCTCTTTATCACATTCACTCATTTCCCATCTGCAGCTGACCAAATCCATCTCCTCTCCATTGCAACATCACTGTTTGTGTCGTATGGAATTACAAACCTTTTTTACATCCCTAACCCAATTTCCACTCATTCACTTACCAAACACCCTTCCCTGTACCATTCTTCACGCATTATTTACCTGCTCCCCCTTTCTATTTCCATCAATAAGACCTGGTCCAATATGTTAGGATCATCCCCTCTTTAAACACAAACTAAAATCCTCTAAAATGCTAACCAAAACTAAGCTTCCCTCTAAAATACATACAAAACAATCATAATTACAAATCTTACCCTACTAATAATTCTTCCAACGTGTCTGTTATTCTCAGATACTATTTCTTTTATCAGCAGAACCAAAATATCATTACTCCACCATATACAGTTAATTTTCAAAATACCCCCAACTTTATATAAAGGTTATGCCACTGCACCACTGTACCTCACAAAAAATACTTATTAAAACACATCTGCTGTAACAGCATTATAATACAAATATCCAACTGAAAAAATCAAACTATACTACATTGCAATATTATAAAAGTTATATGCACAAGAGATATTCAACCTAATCATGGACTAGGTCATGAAATAGCAACCCACACAAGCAATAGTTCATCTGCCTTATGTACAGCTAGAAATATAAAAATAATCTGCTCAAACATCTATGGCCTTAACAATAAGTGGACCAACCTAGAAGTTTGGTTTTTAACTGAAAACCCTCACATGATAGCAATCTCAGACACTTGGATGAAAGATAACTACTCTTTAGCTGAGTACGTCTGTGCTAACTGTTTAATACATGGTAAAGAGCAAGCTTCAAGACAGGTAGTAGCACATTGCCTTTTATTCAAAATGTCATGTCTCAAAATCTCATACAGGTAGCAATGGAAAATCCAACAGATCAAAAAAAACCCAGACTCAGTTTATAGTCATTTTCCTGTGGAGGTCATTCTCAGCTGTACCTTACTGCCAAATGCATATCTCCCCACTTCATCTCTTCTGCACGTCTAACAAGTAATCATGGATATATTCTCTAAGTTAATCCTCCACAATACTAATATTCTTGGGGAATTTACTGTAAATGCTTGTGGGCCAAGCCCCAGCCTTTAAACAGTTTGCTTCAGTGGCATGGATTATAACTAGTCACCAATTCAGCTAGACCAAACTCACTAACAGGAAGAAATACAACCCTTGACTACATTTTAAATGGTAAGCATAGATGTTTAAACCTAATCATCTAAGTGATTCATAGGTTCATAGGTTGATACTAGGCTATCTGCACTAGGGCATTTATAAGCCTAGCCAGTGTATGTTTGGCTTTCGCCACCCTTTTAGATTAGTTGACTGTGCTTCTGTATAGTAGTTCACAGAAGGTAGCCCTTTTAAGGTTTGTTTACTGTACCTCTGTCAAGCAGCGACACAGAAGAGATCCCAGGGGTAAACTTACGATCTCCCATCCATTTGTCAAGATTTCTCTTGAAGAGGGTCAGTGAGGGACTCTGCCTGACATGGATTGGGATTTTGTTCCAGAGTGAGGGGAGCCTCTGGGATATGAATCTGTCCCTCCAGCATGTCCTATTTATTTCTGTGCTGAGGTTCAGGTCCCTGGAGTGTGTAGCTCAAAGGGATTTAGATATTCTGAGGTGAAGCATGTCCATTAATTCTGGGTTGGACAAGGCTTTATACGTCAGACACAGATCGCCTCTGAGTAGGCGGTACGCACCTGAGTAGAGCTGGAGTTTCTTTAGCCGAACTGCATATGACATCTGTTTGAGCCCCTTGATCCTCTTGGTGAGATACCTTGATCCTCTTGGTGAGATACCTTTGGGGTCTTTCCAGTTGCTGAAGGTGTCGGGTAAGGTACATCCCAAACTGGGCATTGTACTCAATTATGGGCCTGATAAGTGATGAGTAGAGGGGCCCAATGACCTCTCTTGATCTAGATGTGAACCCTTTCATGATAAGGTGGGCTATACAGAAGGTCTTTCTAACCACTTTGGCAATGTGATTGTCAAAGGAGAGATTGCTATCTACTTGGGTCCCCGAGTCCCTAATTACTTCTTCCGTACTTAATGGATTACCACCTATGTGGCAATTTGTGGGCACTTTGTTTTTTCCAAAGAGGATGACTATGAACTTTTTGGCATTTAGCTTTAGGCCATGGCACTGGCACCAGTTATCCGTCTCTGTGAGACCCTTTTGGAGGATGATTGTGTCAGTAAGAGAGTCGATTATAGCACCCAGTTTTCAGTCATCTGCGAACTTGGTCAGCCATAGTCCACCCGTGTTAGCCTGTACCTCGGAGAAATATATACCGAACAAGAGAGGTCCCAGGACTGAGCCTTGTGGGACACCACTTGTAACTGGTTTACAGTCTGACATGGCACCTGCTATTCTGACCATGTGGGTTCCTGAGCCAGTTTGCAACCCATCTTGTGACATAGGGGTTGATGTTTAAGCTGGTGAGCTTATTTATGATGCCCGAGTGGGGTATTGTGTCAAAGGCCTTTGAAAGGTCCAGGTAGGCTGTGTGGACTACCTTCCCTTCATCTATGGCTTTGGTAACCGTTTCAAAGTAGTCAACCAGATTCAAGAGGCAAGATCTGCCCTTAACGAAGCCAAATTGCGTAGGATCCAGTGTCTGGAGGTTCCCAATGTCTTTATTTATGATTTCCATGATGATACGTTCCATAGCTTTGCAGACCAGGCTAGTTAGGCTTATAGGGCGATAGTTTCCGGGGTCTGTTGTGGCACCACCTTTGCGGAGTGGGACCACTGCTGCTGTACGCCATTCCTTGGGAACATATCCCGTAGTAAGGCTGAGATTGAACAGTGACTTTATATGAGGGTTTAGTTCTTCTTGGAGCTCGTGTAAGACGCAGCCCAGGACACCGTCTGGTCCCATTGATGCTGTGTTTTTAGCTTTGGAGAGGGCAGCTCTCACCTGTGCATCTGTGATCTCAGGAAGGCTACACTCTGTTGGGATAGACATTTGGTCTTTTGGGGGGGAAGGGGGGTTGAAATTTGCACTGAACCTTTCTGCCAGGATGCTGGCAATGTCTGTGGGTTCAGTGAATTTTTTGTCATTTTGCACTAACTCAGAGCATATCTGGGAGTTGCCTCCCAAGTTTCTGACATAACTAAAGAAGGCCTTGTGATTATCTTTAGTGTCTTGTGCAATTTTTCTTTCAAAGCTCGCCTAAGAAGATTTTATGAGGGATCGTAGTTTCTTGCCAGTACTGATCAGTGACGCCTTCCCTTTTTGGGATTTTGCTCCGTCATGTAGTAGCTTTCTCCTTCTGTTGTATAGCTTATTTATGGCCAGGGTCCACCAGACAGGTCTCCTGCCTTTGGAGGAGTGAGTCTTGGTTTTATTTGGGATAGCATGCTCCATGCATTCCTGTAGGTGTCCATAGAATGCTTTTGTAAAGGATTCTGCATTTTGGGCCGTATTGTCCACTGGCCAGGGGCTTTGAAGGATTCCACCTCAGTTTTGAGAAGTGTGAAGTTTGCTTTTGAGAAGTTCTTCACCATGGTTTCCTTGGCTAGGGGTGGGGACGGAATATGGATGTCCAGTGAGATTTGTTTATGATCTGATCTTACCAATGAGAGGTATACCTCTGGTGTTGAACATAGAGACCCCATGTTGGTGATGACCAGATCCAGTATGTTTCCCCCCTTGTGACCACTGTCTATCACCTCAATCTGGTCATTTAAAAGAAAATATCGCCACAAACAAAGACCCATCTCAGACTTTAAATAGGCTATGGCCTTCTTGGTGACCAACAAAACATCTGCTCAAACTCTTGCCACAGATCCAATCTACATTAACATGGATGATAATCTACTAGTCAGAGCTGCATTTGTCAACATGACATGAGCCTTCAAACTGTAGACCATACATGTTTTCTCAAAAAACTAAGCAAGCTCTACGACTACTGTAGACTGGTTTACAAGGCATTTAAAGAACATAACCATTTAGGTCTACTCCAGCAACATACTTTCAGACTCTAGCATCCTGAACATAAGGAAAAAAATAGGTAGGTACTTCAAGGGTTTGGATTTGGCCTTCTTCTTTTCTCTTATTTACAAATGACCTGCCATATGACATCCCATTACTCAGCATGATTATGTATGCAGATAACTTTCTCTCAATGGAATCTGGAAACTCCTCCTCAATCCTACAAACAAATCTCAAAGCAGTTCTACCCTTTATGCAACTGAACCACTCACAGTTAACACAGACAAATACAGAATCATGCTCTTTGCTACCCCAAATAAACTATCTAATGTACCCACCCTTGCAATCAAAGTTAACTTTAACAATGTAAAACCAAATGCATCTGAGCAAAAATACTTGGGTATAACACTAGACCCCTTTCTGAACTTTTTCATCACAATGAAAATGTGGTAAATAAACAGTCGGTCAATGGAAACTCTACTATAAAATATTCTATCTTCTTCCCCTACTTTCTTATCCCAAAACTACAGTATGGTAGAAAACAAAATATGTAAGTTTATCCTACTTGTTCCTGATTGCACTCATTGCTGTGGCCACTATGCTACTTGGAAGGAACACACACTTCTTTAAGACTTAGTTTTACCCTTGTTTTCTCTACAAACAAAACAGCATCTGTTGGGTGATGAAATAAGAACTGTTATGCCACCTGAGCATTAAATATTATACCTTTAACATTATTGCTTATAAGATTTCAATTCTAAGTTGTACAAGTCTTCTCAAAACAGCTCCTGATGTGGTAACCCTTGATACAGTGTCAGTAACATCTTTATGTACATTTCAGAGTATGAACTCCTGTTTTAGCAACTACAGTAATCAACTATCCTGTTCAGTTAGTAATATTACTAGTAATAACAGACTGCACATTGTCTTGAAACTGCTCAGAAAAGTGACTTTTATCTGATTATTTGTAGGCTACATAAAGTATAACATATATAAACTGCTTCTCCCATATTTCTAACTTCTAACCTTTATAGATAATGTCAATAAAGCTAGAAATAATGGCAAACTAGTCTCTTCCTTATTTCTAAAGTCTTCAAATCAGTTTGCCACAGCAAACGTCTACTTCAAATGTCCTCAATAAGTTTAACTCAGCATTGCATAAAAACACACCAGAAACTAACAATGTTTATACAGCCCAAATAAAAAAAAAAAAAACAATACAATTAATACTAAATCATCCACTGCTTGCCTCTTCCCCTTACTACTTTATGGTGCTCCCATCCTTACTAACCTCCAGGCATCACAAAAAACAAAACGTGAAAAATGTTATAATAACGTGACTAAATTTGCAGCAAATACTCCTTTCAAAACCCACTACTGTATAGCACTAAAAAGCCTAAACTTACAACTATCACATTAACTAATACATACATAGCTTCATACAACCTGTAAAATAATCCAGCATCCATCTGCTTGTCCAGCACTAATTTTCATTCTACAATACTATGTTACCACTCAGTCATTACGATCCAATGACCAATAACTTCTATCTGTCCTTAAACCTATCACATCTACTGGTTATGATCTGTACTACTACCATGTAGCTAAGACCTGGAACTCCTTACATATATCCATTAGGTCAATACCTTCCTTCCAGTCCTTCAAAATTGTTCTGAAAGAATTCCTTGCCAAAATCTGGCACTGATCTTGCTCAACCTGAGGATAAACTATATCCCTAAATATGAAAAGTACTTATTCACACCTCTCACCTCCTTACTCCCCCTTCTTCACTCACTTCCTAGTGTTAATGTTTCTTTCCCCTGACTTTTTATATTTGCCATAACCCTGTTTTTTTCTCACTTCATAATGCAGTTCCCATTTGTATTATACTAACTTACCTTTAATTTCTCTAAACAGAATAAAAATTCTCTAAATATTAAATCATTCTCATAAAAATTATATCTATTTTTTAACCAATGTTCTCACATTATGTGTAATTTGCTATAATTATTTAAACTGTAGATGTTTTTGCATTATTTTTCAAGACTATAAAACTATTACGGTTCTTAAAATATTTTTTTGTAATACTTTGTAGATTTTCTCCCAAGGCCTCCACTAAAAATGGGCACCTACCCAGATGGACTTTCCCAGTAATCAAATGTCAATAAATAAAAAAAAAAAAATAATTAATTTATTTTTATTTATTTACTGACATTTGCTAACCGGATTGGTCCAGCTGGCAAGAAACCCATTTAAAGTGAAGACCCCAGGAGAAAAGTTCCAGTTACAGACAAACAATACATACAATTCTAAGTCTATGATACAGAAATAATTAAGGTACATCATAATGGAGATATATACATAATAGTAAAAAAAAAAAATCCTTTCAAAGCCATATATACAGTTAATGAAATGGTGGAGAAGTATGTGTGATGTAGTATTTTAGGAAAACTACATGTGTAAGGTGTGAGAGGTAAACTGCATGTGTGAGGTGGAAAGGTGTAGGATGTTAAATGAAAAGAACAGTAGGCTAGAGTAAGGTGTGGAAGTGCAGTGGAGTTAGGTACGGTCATGACAGGTGCAAGTCTTGGTGTTTAGAAGGTGAATTCTCAGTTCTTTTTTAAAGTATATACGGTGGGTAATGGAACGTATGGGTGTTGGGAAGCTTATTCCAAGCTTGGGCAACAGAGGATTTATATAGTAGTTTACCAATAGTTTTTGTAGGATGGAAAATCTCTAGGAGTTGCTTATTTAAGGTGCAGAGGGTACAAGTGGGAGTACATGTGGATACTAGGGAGGAGGGAGCAGGGAAGGATGATGGTTTGTATAGTCTGGAGTGTAAGATTTGAAATTGTGATAGGAGTTGTTGTGGCAGTTCTAGCTAATGAAGAGAGTTGAGTGCAAGGCAATAGTTTGAGTTATAAGGAGAGTTAGTGACAAATCTTGCTATTTTGTTGTAGGTTTGTTGGGTTTGGCCAAGGTTGTGAACTGAATGTTAATTAGGACTGGGGCACCGTAGAGCAGGGAAGGGAGGGGAAATGCCTGAGCCAGGGACAGTCTAGCATTAGAGGTTAGGAATTTTTTGTTGCGATAAAGCATACCCAGTTTCTGATGTTCTTTTTGTTATACTTTGGAGAATGTGTAATTAAATTTATGTTCATCATCTACAATGGCACCAAGGAGCTTTGTGTGGGAATCTGGTTTTATGTTGGTGTTGTTGGAGGATGTGGTGACAAAGGTGGGTTTATAGTGGGAGAAAGAATGAGGGAGAAAAAGCAAGAGTTTGTTTTTAGTTTTTATTTATTTAGTTTTTTAAAGAATCAGTTTTGGTTGTTGTTGTTATCTTTTGGCTTTTCCCGGTTAGGGGTCGCCACAGTGGGAAACAATGACCTCTTTTTTCCTGGATGAGAAACCTTTTGTGATGAGGTGTGCCACGTAGAAGGATTTCCTAATTACTGTGGTGATGTGATTATCAAAGGAGAGACTACTGTCCACCTGTGTCCCAAGTTCTCTTATCAAACTTCCTGTGTTAAGTAGACTACCACCTATGTGGTAGCTCATGGGTACAGAGTTTTTACCAAAGGGGATGACAATGCACTTTTTGGCATTGAGCTTGAAGCCATGGCTTTGACACCAGGCACCTGACTCCATGAGGTCCTTTTGTAGGATATCCACATCATTAGGAGTTTTGATTATGGCTCCTAGTTTGCAGTCATTTGTGAACTTCATTAGCCAAAGACCTACTGTGTTAGCCTGTACTTCAGAAAAGTAGATAATAAGCGGGAGGGGACCCAGGGCTAAACCCTGTGGTACTTCACTTGTCACTGGTCTGAAGTCGGATTTGGAGTCTGGTAATTTCACAGTGTGGGTTCTGTCAGTGAGCCAGTTGGCAACCTATCTTGTGACATAGGGATTTATACCTAGTTTAGTGAGTTTATCTATAATTCCCAAGTGGGGGATGGTGTCAAAAGCCTTGGCGACATCTAGATAGGCTGTGAAAACCATCTTAATCTCGTCTACGACTTTGGTGACTGCTTCAAAGAAGTCTATCAGGTTTAGGAGACATGATCTGCCTTTTACAAACCTAAACTGGGTGGGGTCCAGAGTTTGGAGATTACCAATGTCTTTGTGTATAAGATCCATGATGATACGTTCCATGGCCTTGCAGACCTGGCTCGTTAGGCTAATGGGGCGGTAGTTCCCAGGGTCCGTGGTGGCTCCCCCTTTGTTGAGTGGGATAACCATTGCTGTGTGCTATTCAGTGGGCACAAAGCCTGAGGTGAGGCTATGATTGAACATGGTGCTTAGGTGGGGTACCAGTTCATTCTGCAGTTAATGTAGAACGCAGCCTGGGATGTTGTCAGGTCCAATGGATGCTGTGTTCTTGGCTTTGGAGAGTGTTGTTTTTATCTGTGCAGCTATGATTACAGGAACTTTACATTCTTCCGGTATAGAGATGGGCCCATTAGGGGATGAGGGGGGGTAAGGTTAGCAATGAACCTATCTGCCAGGATGTTGGCAATATCAGTTGGTTCTGTATATATAGTGCCATTGTGCTATAACTCAGAGCAGATCTGAGTGTTGCCATTGAGATTCTTGACACAGCTATAGAATGCTTTGTGGTTGTCTTTGGAATCAGTGGTGATTTTGTTTTCGTAACTAGCTTTGGAGGATTTTATGAGAGATCTCAGCTTCTTACTGACAAAGTGTTAACAACGGTGGATTTACGCTGGGAGAGAGAATGAGGGAGGAAAAGCAAGAGTTTGTTTTCGGTTTTCATTTATTTTTTTTAATTAATTAATTTAATTTAATTAATATATATATATATATATATATATATATATATATATATATATATATATATATATATATATATATATATATATATATATATATATATATATATAGATAGATATATAAATACATTTCCTAGTGCCCTAGAATCCTTTTCATATTACAAAGTTGCCAGGGGCTCAGAGTTTCCAATATGATTAGATATAGGTAAAGAAACAGTATTAAGATCTGGTTTAAATATTTCATATAAATTCTCTTGCTTTCCAGTAGAGTTCTGTTGTTTTGTTTTGTTTTGTTTTTGTTTATATCCTGCCAATCTTCATTGGGGAAGTGGGTTCTGCCTTAGGGGACTGACTATTTGATTTTAAAATATCTTGGTAAGTATAATATAGTGGAGACACTGTCCACTCTGGGAGTCCAGTCATCATCTCTTTGGATCTTTTTTCAGATGAAGAGAGATTTTCAAAAGGTCATTTGAAAAATACTGTCATATAATTAAAGTTATCCATGAAATAAATATTTTCTGGAAGAGAGCCTGAAGATAAAGAGAAAGAATTCTCATTGTCAAGATCTTGAGATAAAGCAAGATGTCACTACCTCATATAAAAGTTATCAAAGGGAGATGACATTTTTCATTTCTTTCTTCCTCTTGAACCTTCACAGATACCTGCAAAGATTTTCTGTAATCTTTTCACAGACTGATACTGTTCCAGCAAAGGTAACAACCCAAGTATCTGCTGTATTAAAGTGGTTTCCTGTACAATATTAATATACTTTCTGGCAAAAGTTCACTATTCAGATAAATGAAGTAGCCAAATTAGATAAAGGTATGGAACACCTGGGTTGATGAAGAGCTTGTGAAGTATCATTCTCATCAAATGTGAAACCATGGGCTCTGTATGACCTAAGAGAATTACAAAGTAGGAACAGAAAAAGATGCTGTTAGCATATATTTTGGCAGTACCAAAGTAAGTAATGAAAACTTTTGCAGTTTTGAAAATATATACATGTCTCTGTGTTTGGGAGTGTTTGGGAAATAGCAACCTCCCCAGAAAAATCTTGAACATTTTTGATTTTTTTTATCTTCTTAATATCTCTTTTGTTCAGTTTATAACTTTCTTTCCTTTTTTCTCTAACTCCACAATATCCATGTTTATGCAAAAGGCATAATAATAATAATAATAATAATAATAATAATAATAATAATAATAATAACAACAACAATAATAATAATAATAATAATAATAATAATAAAAAACACAAAAAGTTGTGGTTTGAAGTCTGGCAATAGCTTTCCACTGTCAAAAACTGTATTTATATGAGGTCCCATTAAAGATTACTGAAGAAAAATAATAACAGTACCTAAGCAGAAGCCACTAAACAGATGAAACTGCTCTCGTGCTAATGCAGTATGTGAAACAATAAAAGCAGTAATAAGACATGAAGAAGACTGCTAATAATGTTGCATATATACAAGTGCCTCTTATACCACAAAGGCTTTGTGGAACACTGGCACTGAAATAGCTAAAGCACGCATATGGAATACAGTACTGCCAATAAAACTGTAATCTTACTTGCTCATGCTCACTATCATGTTTTCTACTGTAAATCCTTTATTTTAGCCTTCAGGGCACTAGCATGAAGATATACCCTCCCCCCCCCAAAAAAAAATACATTTTCTTGACAGCAAACTCAATGAAGTTTCAAGCAGATAAATTCAATCAGTTAGAGCTTCGAAAGAATGAAACAAACAATAAAAAGCATTTTTTGCAGGGGATAACTCATCCATTTACTTAAATATATACCAACTCCACAGTCATGTAATAATGGAGAAAAGAAGACGAAGAAATAGACCCCCAAAGCTCTAAATCAGATTGGAGATATATACATAATAGTAAAAAAAAAAATTTTTTTTCCTTTCAAAGCCATATATACAGTTAATGAAATGGTGGAGAAGTATATGTGATGTAGTATTTTAGGAAAACTACATGTGTAAGGTGTGAGAGGTAAACTGCATGTGTGAGGTGGAAAGGTGTAGGATGTTAAATGAAAAGGACAGTAGGCTAGAGTAAGGTGTGGAAGTGCAGTGGAGTTAGGTAGGGTCATGACAGTTGCAAGTCTCGGTGTTTAGAAGGTGAATTCTCAGTTCTTTTTTAAAGTATATATGGTGGGTAATGGAGCGTATGGGTGTTGGAAGCTTATTCCAAGCTTGGGCAACAGAGGATTTATATAGTAGTTTAGTTATAGTTTTTGTAGGATGGAAAATCTCTAGGAGTTGCTTATTTAAGGTGCAGAGAGTACAAGTGGGAGTACATGTGGATACTAGGGAGGAGGGAGGAGGGAGCAGGGCAGGATGATGGTTTGTATAGTGTGGAGTGTAAGATTTGAAATTGTGATAGGAGTTGTTGTGGCAGTTCTAGCTAATGAAGAGAGTTGAGTGCAAGGCAATAGTGTGAGTTATAAGGAGAGTTAGTGACAAATCTTGCTATTTTGCTGTAGGTTTGTTGGGTTTGGCCAGGGTTGTGGACTGAATGTTAATTAGGTCTGGGGCACCGTAGAGCAGGGAAGGGAGGAGAAATGCCTGAGCCAGGGACAGTCTAGCATTAGAGGTTAGGAATTTTTTGTTGCGATAAAGCATACCCAGTTTCTGATGTTTTTTTTGTTATACTTTGGAGGATGTGTAATTAAATTTATGTTCATCATCTACAATGGCACCAAGGAGCTTTGTGTGGGAATCTGGTTTTATGTTGGTGTTGTTGGAGACAAAGGTGGATTTATAGTGGGAGAGAGAACGTGGGAGAAAAAGCAAGAGTTTGTTTTTAGTTTTTATTTATTTAGTTTTTTAATTCATTAATTTAATTTAATTAATATGTATATAGATATATAAATACATTTCCTAGTGCCCTAGAACCCTTTTCATATTACAAAGTTGCCAGGGCCTCAGAGTTTCCAATATGATTAGATATAGGTAAAGAAACAGTATTAAGATCTGGTTTATATATTTCATATAAATTCTCTTGCTTTCCAGTAGAGTTTTGTTGTTGTTTTGTTTTGTTTTTGTTTATATTCTGCCAGTCTTCCTTGGGGAAGTGGGTTCTGCCTTAGGGGACTGACTATTTGATTTTAAAATATCTTGGTAAGTATAATATAGTGGAGACACTGTCCACTCTGGGAGCCCAGTCATCATCTCTTTGGATCTTTTTTTCAAATGAAGAGAGATTATCAAAATGTCATCTGAAAAATTCTGTCATATAATTTAAGTTATCCATGAAATAAATATTTTTTACTATATAATATTAACTGTGATGGAGCTTTTCTCCCCGGGCCTCTACTGAAAATGGATCTAATTCCAGTTAGACTAGCCCGGTCAACAAATGTAAAATAAATAAAAAAATAAATAAATAAATAAATAAATATCTTCTGGAGGAGAGCCTGAAGATAAAGAGAAAGAATTCTCATTGTCAAAATCTTGAGATAAACGAAGATGTCACTCCCTCATATAAAAGTTATCAAAGGGAGATGACATTTTTCTTTTCTTCCTTCCTCTTGAACCTTCACAGGTACCTGCAGAGATTTTCTGTAATCTTTTCACAGACTGATACTGTTCCAACAAAGGTAACAACCCAAGTATCTACTGTATTAAAGTGGTTTCCTGTAAAATATTAATATACTCTCTGGCAAAAGTTCACTATTCAGATAAATGCAATAGCCAAATTAGATAAAGGTATGGAACACCTGGGTTGATGAAGAGCTTGTGAAGTATCATTCTCATCAAATGTGAAACCATGGGCTCTGTATGACCTAAGAGAATCACAAAGTAGGAACAGAAAAAGATGCTGTTAGCATATATTTTGGCAGTACCAAAGTAAGTAATGAAAACTTTTGCAGTTTTGAAAATATATACATGTCCCTGTGTTTAGGAGTGTTTTGGGAAATAGCAACCTCCCCAGAAAAATCTTGAACATTTTTGATTTTTTTTATCTCCTTAATATCTCTTTTGTTCAGTTTATAACTTTCTTTCCTTTTTTCTCTAACTCCACAATATCCACGTTTATGGAAAAGGCATAATAATAATAACAACAACAACAACAACAACAACAATAATAATAATAATAATAATAATAATAATAATAATAATAATAATAAAAAACACAAAAAGTTGTGTTTTGAAGCCTGGCAATAGCCTTCCACTGTCAAAAATTGTATTTATATGAGGTCCCATTAAAGATCACTGAAGAAAAATAATAACTACCTAAGCAGAAGCCACTAAACAGATTAAACTGCTCTCGTGCTAATGCAGTATGTGAAACAATAAAAGCAGTAATAAGACATGAAGAAGACTGCTAATGTGTTGTTGTGTCTTTCGGCTTTTCCCGGTTAGGGGTTGCCACAGCAGAACTCCAGTCTGTTAATGATTGGCAGTTGATTTTTACGTGCCGAGTTACCAGCCCGGACGCACAACCTTCAATGAAGGTACGCCCATTCACGCATGTCTCCACGCAGAAGACGCTCTAGCTGAGAATCGAACCAGACAGCATCTGACTGTGAGGTGACAACGCTACCACAGCACCACCACCGTTGCATATATCCTTTATTTTAGCCTTCAGGGTACTAGCATGAAGATATGCCCCCCCCCCCCAAAAAAAAAATTTTTCTTGACAGTAAACTCAATGAAGCTTCAAGCAGATAAACTCAATCAGTCATAGCTTCCAAAGAATGAAACAATAAAAAGCATTTTTACAGGGGATGACTCATCCATTTACTTAAATATATACTAACTCCACAGTCATGTAATAATGGAGAAAAGAAGACAAAGAAATAGAGCCCCAAAGCTCTAAATCACTGCCAGAAAAAAATCAGCAGTGACTCCCAACAGGGAAAAAAAGAGAATCAAGGAGATTCAAATCTGTGAAAAGAAATCAAAAAATTTAAACTCATCTATATGAGCAGTTTTAAGGAAACTAGGGATATGTCTTTCTTATCTTTCATGCGGGAGTAAGTTAGAATATGAATGGCATTCTGTCAGATCATTCTCTTTGCCTTCTTTCTGATTTTGGGCATATAAGTCCTGAAGATAACATGAAAGTTCTGAGAACTGGGACAATTTATACTAATGCTATAATAACTGATTTTTTTTTTTTTTTTTGCATAGAAGTGGTTAAACTAAACTAACTTTTGCAATAATAACTGAAGTTTTTAAATGTGTTTTAAGTGACTTTATAACAAGCTTTCACACTTTACTTTGCATTATTTTCAGTTTTCTGTTTGATGAAATATGGATAATTACATTATTCTCATTTAAATCTTAGTGATCATTTTCATCTTCTAACATGCAGATTATATAAATAAAATATACATTTTCTGCGTTTAAAATATTTATGTCGTGACTATGTTTACAACTTTGTTTGATCTGTAAAATGCTTAGAACTTGCAGACTTGAATAAACCTGAACCTAAACATAAGAAATGCAGTACTTTGAGTATGTCACTTTTGAAAATGTTTGTTTGGACATTGGCAGTTTTCTCTGCACTTAATAACATAGTGAAAAAGTTGATCAGATTTCCCTATATTTCTGTTTCTGGCCACTTAGTATCCCTAAGTTCTCTATACAGACCCACGGTATGCAATATGATTTTCTTATTTGTTTCCTTCCAATACCAAGACAATAATTGCCAAATGTGCTCTCTGATTAATGGAACAAGCTGAAATAACATTGAATATGTACAATGGATTACTTAAAGAAGCTGCTATACTATTCCGTAGGACTGTATAGCATTTTCAGTGCATCAAAGCAAATAGCTCTGAAATCTCTCTTGAAATATAACTGCCATTAAGAAGCATTTATTTAATCATAGAAATTTGAAGTTCATAAACATTAGTTTAAAGGCAGACAATGCCAACTTATCTATAAGGATATCTCAGGTCAAACATAAAATATACGTTGAAAAGCCATCACCATAGTGCACAGGGATAAAACCCTTACTACAGCTCAGGCAACCCAGATTTGATTAGAGGCAGAAGCATCTGAGGCATTGGCAGGGATCATGGTCACATCCTTCCTGTGGAGGTTGGGTCTGTGTACATTGTCTGGTATGCAAAGAGACTGGAGCTTTCTGGCAGAGGTTGGGGAGCCAATCACAGAGGGCTTTCTGCAGGGTGGGCAGAACAGCTTGCCATCATCAACTACATGTGGAAGCATGGAATAATTCTGTAAAGCAATTGTAAGCCCCCTTCAGAGTGTTACAAGCACATGTTGAGGATGAGAATAAACTTGATACATTAAGTAAGAAAAACCTCTTACAAGAAGCATGATATGTGCTCTAGAGACAACCTCACAGTTCCATACCAGCATGAACCCAGCTGGAAAGAGTCTAGGTGTGATTAAGTAGGGATAGGTGGACCATGACATGAATGGTGGCACCAGGATGAGTTGATGGTCACCTGCAGCGACAGAATAAATAAAGCATAAAAAAAGATATTATATGCTGAAAAGGTCTCAAACAGAAAACTTTTCACACAACTTAAACTGCAAGGTTCATAGAGATGGAATTAAAGAGACACAGAGATACAGGTTTAGAAAACTGAATGCTGACAAGTTAATATGAAAAGCCTATCTCCTTCACGTGGTTCAAGTAATCTAGTAGCTGTAAACAGACAAGACTTTTGGTTAACAGACTGTCTTTCCAATTACAGGATAACTTCAACTTG
This sequence comes from Protopterus annectens, assembly GCF_019279795.1. Classification (NCBI taxonomy): domain Eukaryota; kingdom Metazoa; phylum Chordata; order Ceratodontiformes; family Protopteridae; genus Protopterus; species Protopterus annectens. The sequence continues at coordinate 481,713,265 of NC_056735.1, forward strand.
GTCTGATAAGGCTTCTAGGTAAAGGTAAGCATCTCCTGGCTTCCTTCAAGATATTAATCACTTTTATTGGAAATTATGAACTGAATGGAATTAAATGAAACTCCATAAAGTCTGATGTTTGAGGGTCCAGAACTGTCATTGTGATAACAGCTTCCTCCTTAAGGGAAGTCAGATATAGCAGGACAAGGCAATGACTGCATTAGGAGTATGACTCATTGTTACTTTAGTTACTCTGGAACAATTAGAAACAATTTGAGTAAGCCTCAATAATTTCTGGAACAGATGGAAAGGCAGAAAGTCAGAGGTTGAGTAAATAGAAATAAGTTGTCTGTCTTCCATGGCTTAGGCTAAAGATGAAGAAAACAAATTCTGTATTCTTAACACTGTATTCTGCATCAAAGTGATCAGTCTAGTAGTTCCCAAGACAGGTGTTTAATTTGGGAAATATGTGTCTAGTTGCCATTCACTGTTTATAGTCTGCACAATGACTTTACTAATGTTTTATTTGGTAAACAAACTGGCTACAGAGCATGCATCATAAGTCCACTGCCTTGTGGCAAAGGGGCAACCATAAATCTATCATTTCTTTCCTGATAACAAATAAATGATCATTGTACTGTGTGCATTTACCTGAAAATCATTTACCACATCTGCTTGAAATACTTTTCTAGTCAAAACCACTGACTTCACATTTTTCATGTTTATAAAATACACAATATTATATTTATGATGACTCTCTACAGGAAGAGAAAGACCCACTGAGTGTAACATGTCTAAAATTAAAGTACAATTCCAGCAAAATACAGTTAATTAAAAAAATGCTGCTTTAACTTTAAAGCAAAACCTCCTGCACCTCCTGAAAGAAGTGGGGTGGATGACACTCTACAACTACTACTTATATATACTTTACTTTTATATACTTACTCTGAGATCACTGCATCTTGAAGTATGGGGAATACTGAAATCTTGTAATTAGCATACTGTACATTAACACTTTTAGTGTCATTGTTCTAAGAAATGTACTTATGCTCAGCACCTATTTAAGATCAGACTCATTTGAATTCTTAGAGATTACAGAAGAGGACCTAAGCACAGTCTGAATTATGTGTTCTTAGTTTCTAAGAAGGTACAGGAGGTAAGAAAAAAAAATCCCTGAGTTGGGCTGCAAGGTTGTGCCAATATCTTGAGCTAACTTAATATAATCAGCATCTTTATTCCATAAATGTCTAGAACAACTTTATTTATTAATTTATTTACTGACTGAGTGATTGATAACAATTTGGTAACCAGGTAAGTGGGCTATTCCAAAGACTCTTTTCAGCCATGACCTAGGCTTCATAAAAGAAGTAAGGAAAAAAATAAAGCAAACATTTTAGTACAACAGACATTTGATCAAACTTTATACAAGTGTAAGACTCCATTGAGACTATAAAAATAGTTCCATTCAAAAGTAATTACAATATATACAGTAGGAAGTACACTACTTTCACAATATGTACATTAAATATTCTTTCAACACAAATTCAAGATTACTAAAGCATTTAGGAAGGGAATTTTGAATTGTAGAACCCCCCCCCCGATTAACCAGCATCTTGGAAACATTTACAGTCAATTTAGGTTTTTAAGATGCTCTTTCACATTTACATTGAATTCTTCTTGTGAATTTTGTAGCATTATATCAGGAGGCTGGGAAAAAGTAATGAAAAATAAAACCTGCATAACTTAACTAAAGAGAATAACTACCGCAACCTTATAAAATTCATCAGGGTCAGTATCATTATAGTTTAAAGCTCTAGTCAGGAGATCCACATAAACAGCACTGCTTAGACAACCTAACATATATGGAATGCCATAAAGAATATTTTTTCATCCAAAAAGTTCCCTAAGAATAAATACTCTGTTCAGATTAGCAGTCTGTTTAATGCCATTGAGAAAATATTGCTAATCTCTCACTCTGTCTTTCTATTTCACCTAACAACCACATTTCCTAATAATTTCCTACTTGTTCCTGTCACCTATCTTTTCTTAGAGTTTCTAAAAACACTCTAGATGTGCTATAACCCAAGCTTACAACTAGTTCACCCACTTATACAAAAAAAAAAGGAGGATACAAAGTAAGCCATTAACAGCGTATCTATAGCTTCTCACACATTTCTAATAGTCCCCCAATGTTTCAAGCATGCTATAATCCATCCCACTCATACAACTCTTGACCCAGTGCAGGTAATGACTACTGATCCATTGCACAAATTGGACCACTTACAAAGATCCTAGAAAAACTAGTGTACAAACAAATCCTGGAACATATACAGAAATAAAATATTCTCACAAAGAAGCAATATGGCTTCAGACCAAAATATAACACTATTATTGTCTACTCCTCGAAAGACTAAATATTTTTAATCGTTTAACTAGGTCAGCTATTAGGTACAATATTTGTTGACCTGAAAAGAGTATTTAAAACTGCTAACCATCAACCATTACTGGAAAACTTACAATATTGCAGCCTCTCTATAAAAGTCTGTAGCTTGTTTGCAGAGAATGCAACTCAATTCTTAAGGCTTGCTCTTGGTGCAAGTCATTTATTCCACTGTAAGCCTGCATTATACATAGGCATTACACTGGAGTAAGTCAGTTACACTGACAGCAAGTCTTTTGGAATATGGCCCTAGGTCTATAACAGAACTTTCACAATTTCATATCATGATTTTTTTTAAGCTTTTATTTGATTTTACATAATCTAAGAATATTTTAACAATTCGTAACACAGTAAAACAAAACTATATATAAAAATATATAACAAGAATATTAAATATATAAAAACCATTAGTACTTTTCTACAGATCATTAAATTTCAGCCAGGATATGTATTGATGAGTTACATTTCTAGTTCTAATTTTTATAGCTGATAATTCATTTTTACAAACTGGTTTAACTAGACAAATAAATTCAGTAGTAAGAGAGAGAGAGTAGTTTTGCATTTCCAGTTTTTAGTTATAACTTTCCTAGCAATAGCTAGGACAGATCAAAGAAGAGGTATTTGCGATACTGGAATGACATCTAGCATTGTGGCATTGAACAAAATTAAGGAATTTGTAATGTACAATTATCTGACCACAATGCTTGTCAAAAGCTTCTAAAATCAGTCCAGAAAGATGACACTATGTCGCATTCTATGATCATATGAACCCAGTCTGTGTCAAGAGCTTCATTGCCTCTCCAGCATATTATTTATTTATTTATTTCTGATTTATATAACAGCAATATTTTGGGGTGTGAGAAAAATTCTGTGCAGAAATTTCCATATACAGATTTTCCAGTGTAGTGAGGGCATTGATCTTCCTGCATCTATTAAGGATAGCTTTTTTTTACTTTTCTCAGAATTCTTCTTTATTAATTTTTGTTGAGTAATTCCAAAATGATAATTCAGGGGGAACAAATTCAATTCTAATAATCTTATATATGATTGATAAGTATGACTTACCTTTAGATGGATTGTTATTTATGTTAGAAAAGAAGTCTAGTATTTTTAGAATAGTCGTAGTTTGAATGTCTATAGATATTTTAATTTTGTTTTAAATATACTCCTTACGTTTGTATATCTAGCCAACTATTGTTTTCTAGATTTTATCTAGCTATCAAATAATCATCTGAATGTGTTTTATTCCCATGCAGAAATTGATGCCAATAAATTAAATTACTATTCTTTAAATCAAACATTTTCCTTGTATAAAAATATACTAAGCATCCACTTGTGAAAGCTATAAGAAATAATAATATTAGTAGTTCTTTAACTAGTAATTCAAATTCATAAATCTCTTAAAGATCAACAGAACTTAATTTATGAAGGGGTAGAGAGTAAACTTATGTCTTTCATTTTAATATATAGTCTTTTAAAACCCAAAAAGGTCTTGATCTCCAAATCTGTATAAGAGTCTATTACAGATTTATTCTTATTTATTATTATACATTCATGTATTGTTTTTCAACAAAAAACAGAAAAGGAGTCGAGCCACAGGATGATTACTTTAATAATTACAGACTTAGTATATAAGCCTATATTAGGGAATCCAATACCTCCCTCTTTCCAGGTTTTGGTGAGCCAGTCTAAGGAGATTCTTGCTTTTTGGGATACCATAAAAATTTTATTGAATAGAGTATTTATTTTTTTACTTTGTTAGAAGGTGGGAAAATTAAATTTTTGGTAAAATTATCATTTTGATCAAAATAAATCTATCCTCAAATGTGAAAATTATCTGTTAATTTATTGTGTCAATCAGATTATGGTAGTTTACCAAAACTGGTATTCTGCGGTGGTGCAGCAGTAATGTTGTTGCCTCACAGCAAGAGGTTCTCCCATTCGATTCTCAGCTAGTGTGTGGGGAGAGTGCCTTCTGTGTGGTGTCTGCATGTCCTCCTTGTGGGTCGAGTGGCATTCTGAAAGACATGCATGTGAATGGGCGTGCCTTAGTTGAAGGTTGGCGTCGAGCTGGCAACTCGGCACCATGAAAATCTACTGCCAATCATTAGCGGACCGGAGTTCCGCTGTGGCGACCCCTAACCGGGAAAAGCCAAAAGACAACAACAACAACCAAAACTGATTCTTTATTATTGGTCTTAGTAGTAAATTCCTAAGTATTGTAACTGTGAATTGTCCCAGATAAATTTTTTTGTAAGAATTTAAGTTGGTGGTTAAAATTTTTGTAAGAATTTAACTTGGTGGTTATCTCTTTATTTATAAGTATGTTATTTGTCTTACTGTGATTAAATTTCAGACCTGAAATCTTTTTAAAATAGTCCATAGAAGTGACTATATGATGCACTGAGAGTTCAAATTTACCACTAGTGAGCAGAATGTCATCAGCAAATAGTTGAATTTTAGAAGAAAATACTTCATTTACGTTAAAACCTTTAATATTTACATTAGATCTTATATAATTAGCAAATGGCTCTATAACAAGTACAAATAAAAAAGGGGATAAAGGGTATCCCTGTTTGGTACCTTTTATGATATCAAAAGGGCTAGATATAAGGCAGCCTATTTTGACAAAATATATTGATTTATCATAATTTTTTTATTAACTTCATGAAATCAGTGGAAAAATTGTATTCATTAAGTACTCTGAACAAATATGGCCACTTCACAGATTCAAAAGCTTTATCCATATCCAAGCTTATTATTGATAACACTTTTTATTTTTGTTTGCCATATCAGTCAAAGAAAAGAGTCTTATTAAATTATCTTGAATTTTCCTTTCGATTATAAAAATAGTTTGATTTTCCTTTACTAAACCATTGAGTATTTGATTTAATCTTTTTGCCAATATAGACATGAAAATCTTGTAGTCTACATTTAAGAGTGATACGAGTCAATAAGAAGAACATAAAGCAGGGTCTTTATTTGATTTTAAAATAGGCATAATAAGAGAATATCTCCATGAAGGGGGGTATTAGAGGTAGTCTTAACTTCATCAAAAGTATTTAGTAAAATTTCTAAGATATTATCATGTAAAAGTTTATATAGCTCAGGATATATCCCATCCATTCCTTGTGCTTTATTAGTTTTAAGATTTTTAATTTGTTCTTATAATTCTTTAAAAAAGAAAGACATATCAATTCTGTTTTTCTGTTCTTTGGTTAGTTTATTACGTATGCTTTATTTAAAAATATCTATTAAGTTGCTGTTACACAGGTTTGATTTTGTTTTATTACTTTCATCATAATATTTGCTAAAACATTTTAATATATCTTTCAAATCAGTTATTGCAATGGATTTATTTCCTTTTTTATAAACAATCTTCTTAATATGATTTATTTTGTTCATGTTTTGATCTAATAGCTATTCTACGGAGGCTCTTAGGATTTATTAAATATTACTGTAATTTTAAATTTTTTGTAGATTAATGGAAATCTTATGATGTAAAATTTTAGATATTTCTGATTTAGATTTTTCAACTGTATATATTTGCAGCTTTATTGTTGGGTTTAAGGCTTAATTTTAGTTTATCAATTTCAGCTTGGAGAGCAATTAACTCTTTATCCCATTCCTTTCTTTTACATATATATCAGTTCTTACCTTTACCATACAAGTAAACTTTTAATGTGAACCACAGTATGACATCAGTGACCTCACCATTGTTATTAAATTCCATACATTGATTTATCTCTTTTAAAAACCTTTCATTAAAACATTTGATTTTTAGTTGTGTATGCCAGGAGTATTTGGCTAAAAATTAAATTATTTAAACTTAAATTTAAGTTAAATGTAATACTATTATGGTCAGATAAGAGACATGAAGCTATCAATACATCCTCTATTTTAGAGTATAATGCAATGGATACCAAAGATTTATGAATATTGATCTCAGTCCCAAATCTAGCAGAATAGTGTGTATATTTTAAAGAATGAGCTAGTTTTAAATCTGATATATCTCTTATATTCATTGTATTAATATAATGTTTCACTACCAAAGATAAGCTCGTTTGTTTAATATTTGCAGTGTCTTTGTCAGTTTGTTTGTGTCTTTCAGCTTTTCCCGGTTAGGGGTCGCCACAGCAGAACTCCAGTCCGCTAATGATTGGCAGTAGATTTTTACGTGCTGGCTTGCCGGGCCTAACACACAACCTTCAACGAAGGAACGCCCATTCATGCATGTCGCCACACAGAAGACGCTCTAACTGAGAATCGAACGGGCAACGTCTAACTGTGAGGCGACAACGCTACCACAGCAACACCTTTGTCAGTAAAATGCAGTTAAAATCACCAGCTATCATAATTTCTCCTTTAGAGTATAATGTTATAATATCTAAATATTTTTAAATGCTTTAGTACCATTCCCAGGCATCCAATAGGTATTAATAAGAGTGTAATATTTTTTATCAAATTTTTTTTATCAATTTCTATTACCACCAATCCCAGCATACCATTCCTATCATAAAAGAAAAAAGAATCCACTGTTTTAGGTAGACTTAACAGAGAATAAGAATACCTTTTCTTTTTGAACTAAACTGGGAACCAACTAAAATGTAATAATCTTTTAACAACAACCTATTTAAATCTTCAGTCACTAAATGAGCTTCCTGTAAAAAAACAATGTCTGCTTTATGCAGAGTCAAACACTTATTTAAACTGCTTATCTTTAATTAACCCATTAATACTTAAAGAAAGGCACGTATATCCTATCATCTATTGGAAACATAAAGTTTAAAAACTTCTATGCAATGATTTAGTGCATTACGCTAACATATGAACAACTTGCTATGGACATAGTTTTTTTTTCACTCATAATACAACAATAAACATGAGTATACCACAAGGAATAGTGTTAGGACTACTGCTGTTTTCAAAGTTTATTAGTAGACTTCCATAGGAAATAAACTACCTAAATTGCTTGCTCAATGCAGACAATATAACAATTACTAAATCAAGTAAATCCCTGCATAATATACACATGCATCTTCAGAATGACTTGGCACTTCTCTGGAATTGGCTGCAAATATAGCAAACTCACTTTAAATGATCAAAAATGCTTTTTGATACCCCAAAAAGACTCTCCAGATCTCCATCTGCCCTTGTATATGATCAAAATGGACAGCAACTACCTTATGTAACTCAACAAAAATAGATGGGTATTAACCTAGACAAACTAATATTTCTACTATATCAATCTCCAAGAAAATAAAGTGCTACACCAGCTGAAATGTCAGACAAAATTTCCCATCTACTTTCAAAGAAAGCTCGACAGACTAGTGCTGTAAATATTCTACTGCCAAAATTAGATTGTGTTCTACCACTGACTGCCGTATTCTCCATTCAACACTCAAACATCCTTCATGTTCATAAATCCCAAAAAGCACTTGGATAGCCGTTTCCACTGCAAACCACAATGTTTATTCACAAAGGCACAGCACCAGCAACCACAATGTAAGATTTAACGCTGACATACAACCAGTATGTTTTCGTCAAAAAAACTTCATCAGATAAATATGAAAGTTACTCTGCTACCCTTATATAACCTTGCCAATAACCCAATTAGTATAATTAAACCTTTGTTAATTGACCTAATAAATGTAAAGTTAAAGTACATATTCTGCTGGCTTAAACTCACACTTAACATATTCTAAAATCATTCTTATTTAAAATTCCTAAACATTATGACCATAATTTGTTAAAACACTTATCAAAATAAATATTAAAACAATATATGTTCAATACAAATATTCCATACTAAAAAATGTATATAAAAATGTTAAAAAATTAATACAAATTAAAATGTGTATAAAGAATGCTTCCCTCTATTGTTCAAAATAAATATTGCACCATAAAACCTAAACAGTTGACTCATAGTATGAAGGGTTTATAGGTATAAAAATATTTTAAAAAAGTGTTTTAAAATATTTAAAATAAGACAGCTGTCATACAATGAGGTAAAAGATGGTAAAAAAAGTAAGACTTAAAATACCTCAGCATACTACAATAATTATTCAAATGCCACTACATTATAATTTAGCTGATCTTAATTTTAATATTGGGGCCAGGGAGACATGTAATTCAGACCTGGCCATCTATTTGCTTCCAACACCAGCTGCTAGTATACCTCTCTATACTCTAACTTGGTTTCCCAAGGGCCATCCCTGATGTCAACTGGGACCTCATCTAAAACAAAGAATAACAATGTGGCAGATTCACACGTCTATGTGTGCTTATAAAGTGCATTTCTCAAATTACACTTCCTAATGTCGGAGACATGTTCATATATTCTTTTCCTCAAACATCTTTCCGTCTTGCCTACGTAGAAAGCCTCACATTTCCAACACACTGCAATATATACAAGCCCTTTAGTATCACAATTATAACAGGATTTAGATGTTATATACTTATTCCTACTACTAATATATATCTCAGAAGTGCTGGATATAAAGGGACATTATTGGCAAGCTCCACATTTATAAGTGCCTACTTTCTTTTTCCTGTATTAGTACATTTGTTTTCCAAAAGGTCCTTAATACATTTACCCTTCCTAAAAATAAACTTTAATGGCATATCAAACTTAAGATTCAAATCTGAAAATTTAGAAAATCTGTCCCATTCGTTTTTAACAGAGTCCCTGATAATATTAGAATCTCCATTATAATCCAAAATAAAAGCATTTTCATATCCAGCATCCAACTTGTTATTAACTTCGTCTTCCACCATTACCATATCACCCATACTTAAAATAGGAGTAAATATACCCTATCTGTGTTGAAAGACTTCATCCTGTATTTCCTTTATAAGTATCTCAGGGTACCCTCTTTCTAAAAACATAGATTTCAGCAAAGCACTCTCATTAATAAAATCATTCTCATCAGACGTGATCCTACTTCCCCAACGTATTGACCCTTTACAATATTTTTCTTTTGGGAAAATGGATGGGCACTTTGAAAATGTAAAAATGAGTTACAATATGTGTTTTTCCTGTGGACCTTAGATAAAATCTTATCATCATCCTTCATAACGGTAACATCAAGATAATCAATACTTTCATATCCAATTTTATAAGTGAATTTCAGAAAGTCAGGACTATTCGATATGTAGCCGAAAAATTCTATGAATCTTTCACTTTCTACCTAAAAAAGACAAATATCATCCAAGAAATGTTTGTAAAGCACCCAACATTCTTTAAATCTAGAATTAAACACAAGTTATTGTTAAGAACCATTTCCATTAACGCCAAAAACACAAACTTCTTTCTCAGTAAATATTTTATCCTTTCTTAGGATTTCCTCAAAAAAATCTAAACTTTTCTTAAGTGAAATCGAGGTAAAGAGATCAATCACATCAATGGTGATGAAAATAATGTTATTTGTGCTCAAGTTATTCCTAACACTCCTTAAAAAGTCCCAAGAGTCCTTTAAAACATTAGTTGCCCCCATGGACATATTCTTTAGTTTAAAATCCACATATTTAGCTATAGGGGCCATAACTGATTGACTAGCAGCCACAAATGGCCTAAGTGATGGGTTATCTATGTCCTTATGGACCTTTGGGATCCCAAATATAGATGGGACCCTAGGTTCTTTATTATGTAAACATCTAAAGGTTTCTGTATCAATAAACCCTTCAAGCACCAAATCATTAAGGGCTAAATATATCTTTTCTTATACACAATATGTATCTCATTTATAGATACTTAGTATATTTGCTCTCATCAAGTAATAAATCCAACATTTTACCTTCATATATAATAGAGTCCATAAGTACAGTTCCCCCACCCTTATCTGGTTTCATAACCCTAACAAACTTGTTAGATCTAATGGACTCCAATAGGGACCTTTCCTCTACTGTCAGGTTAGACCATACTTTGTTTTTAGAAATTTTCTCCCTTAATTCTGTTTCCTCAGCATTTTCAAAATTTTTAATTGTGTCTGCAATGGGGGATTCCATGTACTCTTCCTTCTTAAATTCTCAGCCATATCTACATGTCTATTCATTAACAGTTCCAGATTTTTCTTATGGACAAACATTTTTAAGCCTATTAATAATATACTTCTCTCACATTTTTTTCTTGGGTACAAAAGCAAAACTTTTAGCAAATAAATCAAAAAATATGTTTGTAACAGTTAAACTGCTATAACTGAAAATAGTATGTCCATGTTGTGTAAACTTGGGACCTTCACCTTCAAAAGAGTCCTGTTCATCCTGTTCATCAGAGGAATTACTTTCCTGTTCATATGAAGTACAGTTAAATGCATTTAATACCCCTGTCTCATTCCCTTGTTGTCCCACCCCCTCCAGTTGCCCTGATTGTAATCTGTTGGTGCCTTGTTTTTCAGCTTCTCCGACCTCCGGGGGGGGGGGGATCCTCTAAAGGGTCATTCATATCACCAGGTCTTCTCAGTCCCTCATCACTAACTTTACAATTTTCATCACTGCCATGATATCCATAACCATCATTAATTTTATTAATAAATTGTCTGCCTTTATTATGTCTAAACAATACCCCTCCCCTTTATCAGAATTCGTGTAACCTTTTGGTTTTGGATACAATTTTCTGTGCATACTCATACATGTCCCTTTCTAATTTCCTTTTCTTGCTGTTTAAAATCCCATTTAATTTTTCATCAATCTGCATTCTGAGATCAAATTTTTTTTCTTTTCTTGATCCACAGAAAACATGAGATCATTAACCAAGCAGGAATTCACATTATTTATTCTCTCATTCAGTACCTCCATAACCCTCCCACTCTGCTTAATAATGGCACATAGAATATCAAAACCACACCTATCAAAAATATTCAGAGGTTCCAGATGGAATTCTGAACCTTCCTGTACATTGTTAGGGTACTAAATACCCTCAGTCCTTTTGGTACAATATTTAATTTAATGCATTCTATCAAATAAGCATTATCATCATTTAAAGTCTTAAATTTAAAAAGCAGTTCCTGTAACTTGTTTAAATTGTTAGCATAAGTGTCAGCTTCACCATTTTTACTTTGCTGTACATATTTATCAAAAGATACATGCTTGTTAAGCCATGTATTCAAATTACATTCATTAACCCCAGTGTTACTGTTTATGCTAGAACAGTCACCTTGTGTCTGTTTTTCAGTCCTTAAATTCGAATTGTTATGCCCATTACTGTTAGAAGCCATCACAGTGGATCGTAAAATCTCTGGAGTTCTTCCTTCCATCAAACACAGGGGAATTAACTAAGCCATTCTCTCCATTTGAACAAAGGCAAGTACACACTTCATTTCCTTCTTCTTCTTCATGCTGATTACCAGGCAATAAAGATTTGGAGTTGGGTTTAAGCAGGGAATGGCAAATTGGTGTCAGCAATTCCACAAGCTGTGTCAACTGGCCAATCAACGGCCAATGTGGGGAATGCATATTATCAGCTTATAAAAAATCATGTATAACAAGGTCACAAAATTCTTTATCATAATATGTTATTATAAAGTTAATTAAGTATGTTATTCTATATTTTTTGGCATATAATTTATTCACATATTCATATATGTATATTCTTATGCATCACATATCTTGGGGGGTTTCGTGCATTTTTCATGTACTATTATTCATTCATTCAAAATGCAATTTGTTTTGATACATTGAGATTTGAATGTGTGCGATGGATAAGGGTTAATGAGCAACACTCACTGTTTAACACTTTTACAATTGAATGATTTTCTTAATGAGCCCAACTGATGTGTATTTAAATTTGCTGCACTTTTTGGTGTAAAAATCATTCCTTTGAAAGGCTGTTGAGCCGAGGTACCGGGAAGCACCAGTAAATAGAGATTTTATTCAACTTTTTGGCATATTTTCATTTATTTCGGTGTGTTTTCCAGTCTGGTTTTTGTTTATGTGAATGTTGGTGTTCTTTGGAGTGATTTTTGGATTCTATCAGTATGGCACATTTTGACTTGGCAATATTTGCCCACTCTTCCATGCAAAAGCACTCCAAATCTGTCCGATTGCGAGGGCATCTCTTGTGCACAGCACTCTTCAGGTCACCCCACAGATTTTCTATTGGATTTAAGTCTGGGCTATGGCTGGGCCATTCCAAAACTTCAATTTTCTTCTGGTGAAGCCATTATTTTGTTGATTTGGATGTACACTTGGAGTCATTGTCATGTTGAAAGGTGAAATTCCTCTTCATCTTCAGCTTTCTAGCAGACGCCTGAAGGTTTTGGACCAAAAGTAACTGGTATTTGGAACTGTTCATAATTACCTCCACCTTGGCTAAAGTCCAAGTTCCAGTTGAAGAAAAGCAACCCCAAAGCATGATACTGCCATCACCATGCTTAAACATGGGGATGGTGTTCTTTTGGTGATGCAAAGTGTTATTTTTGCGCCAAATGTAGCTTTTGGAATTGTGGCGAAAAAGTTCAACCTTGGTCTCATCAGACCATAACACATTTTTCCACATGCTTTTGGGAGATGATGTATTGTTTTGCAAATTTTAGCCAGGCCTGGATGTTTTTCTATGTAAGAAAAGGCTTCTGTCTTGCAACCCTAGCCCATAGGCCAGACACATGGAGAATATGGGAGACCATTGTCACGTAGTACAAAACCAGTACTTGCCAGAAATTCCTGCAGCTCCTTCAGTGTTACTGTAGGTCTCTTGGCAGCCTCCCTGACCAGTTTTTGTCTTGTCTTTTCATGAATTTTGGAGGGAACTCCAGTTCTTTGCAATGTCACTGCTGTCCCATATTTTCTCCACTTTTTGATGACTGTCTTCACTGTGTTCCATGGTATATCCAATGCTGTGGAAATTTTTTGTACCCTTCTCCTGACTGATACCTTTCAACAATGAGATCCCTTTGATGCTTTGTAAGCTCTCTGCGAGCCATGGCTTTTGCTGTAGCAGATAACTGAGTAAATGTCTGAATAATCCTACTAGGACAGCTGAACTTTATTTGGGGTTAATCAGAGTCTCTTTAATTGATGGCAGGTGTGTACCCAAGAAAATTGAATGTTGCAATTAAAGCAAAAGGTGCTTCAAGAAAGTATAAGTTTAATGGTGTGCACACTTATGCAATCAGCTTATTGTACTTTTTATATTTTTTTCCTAACAGATTTGTTTGTTTTTCAATTGAATTGTACAGGTTATTGTGGTCTCATTTTTTTAATATCACAAAACCTGGCATTTTAACAGGGGTGTGTACACTTTTTATATCCACTGTATATAGTTCCTGACCCTTTATTTTAACCCTGTTGCAGTGCTCTGTCAAAATTATAACCAAATGTAAATTCTATATACTCTATTTCATGGACTTTTGTCTCTGCTGTTCTGTTTTCAATGCCATGAAAAAGGTCATTGAACTAGTGTACTTAGCTGGTTAACACATAAATTACTTACTATGAGTTTATTGTTTACCCTTGTTAATTACCTTCCCTTGGAGTGAAGGTGGTTGCCTCCCCCCAATTCACTTTATCTGTTTTGTTTGTATTCCTGTTCTTGTTCATTTTCTCTAGTGATTTTTGTATGGGCTGTCCAATGAATTGTGAGTTTTAAGTGTTCCCAGAGCTACATGCATATTAGCATATATTAACTCTTTCTTTATCCCTACTGCTCATCTTTCAGCCAGAATTTTAGCTAAATGTCAACTGACAAAAATAGCACTAATCTTTCTGTCCTGAATGTGCTTTTGGCTTTTAGTTACCTCTATATTGACTTCTACACCCTTTCCATTTTTTTCTACAATGCTGATAGAAGTCTTCCAAACCTTGGCTTACCGCTGTCACTGGACTGTTATTTCTGTGCTGGCTGCTAAGGGCTTTTTCCACCTAAAAATATCTAAAGTCTGATCTTCTTTTAACTTCATTACACAGCTCTTGTCTTAAACAATTGAATGATTGTCTATGTTTGTTGTTTTATATAGCTTTGGCTTTTAGCTGTGTCTTTTGAAGAGTTTCTTTTCTCCTTACCCTGTTGAATATGTTTCTCATCGCTTTTTTTTTTCAGACTATTCAGTATTGGCTCAAACTGTCTTTGCTTTATCTGCATGCCTATATATCATTCTCTGGAAATGTTCCACCCCTATCAGATCAAATGCTAGATCATTTTCTGAAATGCATGTATGGAACACACTGTTAATCCCTCTCATCAATGGGCAGACCAATCCAAGCTGGAAGATTATAACAGTTGATTTGGTATGTGTTTCTATTCTTTAACTGCATACTTTTTGCTGACTTGCTACTGATGCTTCTATCACTGCTCATTTAATTTTTGTCAGTTTACAGACATTATCACATTTGATTCTTTTCTTTGTAGCAAGATGTTTGAGCAACAGCTGTAAATTTTTAGTGCAGCATACTTGAATGAACAGCTTTTCTTTTTTTTAGTGTATTTTGTATCACTGTGTTGCTTGTTTTAAGGTAAGCTTATTTGATTTGTATAAGATAAGATTTCATACGGATGGCTTGGCAATTTCATTCTACAGCACTTGTATTAGGCAACTGTTGATTACATTTGATGTGTTACATACTGCTGGCTTTTAGTTGTGATTCTTGAAGATTGCCTTTTGCTGAACCTATTCCTTACTAATGCTTTTTCACAGACTATTCGGCATCAGTTCAGTCCAGCTCTATAAATCCTCAGTTCACTCAGCTTTGCTTTCTCTTATACTCTACCTCAATTCCCACTTACCCTACATTATTTCCTTTATAAGCTGCTTTTTCCTTCCATCCTACCTTCAGACACTCACATCAATGTACTTCACCTGAGTGAGATATACTTTATTTTCTCTCTTCCTGTCTCTGCAACCAAGCACCACCCAAACCCGATCTAGATTCTTTTACAGGAAATGTTATGCTCCCACAGTGACACACTGCAATACAGGTCACCTGAATAATATAAAACTTAAAGTACCTCCTTGCAATCCTAGATCTATTATCTCTTATCTAGTATTTAATTTTCCATTTTTACAACTTCTCTCTATCAAAATGTATGATTATTATAAATGCAAAGATATTTTATTTTTTATTTCATTTTATTATTCTATTAAACTACTGTACCCCTGCTACTTGGTTGTTTCATTAATTACTTCATACATGAATGTATCCAACAGTTCTGCTCTCAAATAGGAAACAAATTTCACACCTATGAATCCTACTTCTTATATTAATCTGCCTATTAAAGAACCACCATGAAGGATTAACTGTATTGATTTTTACCAAACAATCATGCATGGTGATAAGATATTATTAAAAATAAATATTTTTTTTCTCTATTAAAAGATATCTAGTATGTCTTTATTTTCTTATCAGTAGATCTTGTGCCTCCAGGTGATATCCATGTAAACCCAGGACCTTCACACTGAACCATTTTATGTAACTCATTTAACAAATACCTTTTTAGGGTTTATGAACAGTTGTAAAATTAAGAACAAAGGCCTTAGTTAAACCATCCCCAGATTACTGCCATAACAAAATCACAATTAAAAGACAAAATTCTGTTTTCCCCTTTCATCCTTCAAAACCACTCCTCATTTGTTGAAGAAATGCAATGAACAGGGAATGGTGGAAGAGTTCTAACTCTTACAAGGAACACTTAATCCTTTCTGCAAATCTTTACTTCAAAAGTAACTCTGTATGTGATTATGCTCCTAAATAGATTACTACTCAAATATAACCAGGAAGCACACTGAAACTATACTCTGAAAAGCTCCCAGAATTACAACAGTTCCCCTACCTGTCCACACATTAAACTGCTACTGCAAAAACAGCATTCCCTAGAGTATGGCTTGTCATTTGGACCCACTCCCAAAAACAAAAAGCACATACAGAAGTAAAAACACAAGATTCAGATGAAGCCTTTAAATATTGTCTAAAAGACCATCTTCTCAAAGTAGCTTAGTGTACTAGCTACCATGACAATGATTAATACCAGTACTTGACCTATTAATGCTTTTGTACCTGAATCTGTATGTATTGCTCTAAATGATCTGATGTTTCTCTACTGAATATATGTACATAACTTACTTATAACTCATGATTTTTACCAAAGTATTTGTACTTGCTGATAACTGTTGTTCATTGCCAATGTACTAGCACTTAGATTTTGAAAGCAATTAACTACTTTTTATTAACTGTACATTTTCCTTCAACTCTTATTCTGTATTTTACACTATGCTGCTCACTGAGGCTGTGAGTTGGCTTTAAAGGGTCAAAGGACCAGCCCGCCTACCTGATGAACAAATAAAAAATAAATAAACAATTATATAAATAAAATACATTTTTAATTTTGTCAAAAGAACAATAAATGTGTTATGAAAATGACAAGGACTCTCTGCTTCTGATTATTTGACTTAGAAGGATACAGAAAAACAGGATCTACATATCCGATTGATTACATTGTGCTAATTTAACTCTGTTTTAAATGTACACTATATATTATAATTTAAAATACATAATTTGTGTTTCATAGGCTGTTTAAATGCTATATGAAATTTTATTTTTCATGAAAAACATTATTTATTCGTTTGATGTAACAAAAGGGTTAATCGATTAACTTATTTGTCAATTATGATGTTATTAATTTTATGAATGGGTAGGATATAAAATGAGTCAGTCTTGTATAGTTTTGTATCTGTTTGTTTGTATGGTATTCTGAAGTTTTTATTAAAAAAACGAAAGCACTAAATTTACACAGTGTGGATTCCATCTTTCCTTTCTGAGGTCTTTGGCTTGGTTCTGGTTTGTGGAAAAGTTTGTGGTTAACTGTTTTAAATGGACATGTATCCAATTGGACTCTCCCGGTCAAAAAACATAAAATAAATATATATATATATATATATATATATATATATATATATATATATATATATATATATATAATCTAGAACAAAGGATGTTACTGTTTCTCTGTGCTCTGCCCTAATCATAACAATTATTGAATATGATTTTGCCTTTTACATGTACCTAGTCAGAGAAATCATCCAGCTAAAAAGGCACTAAAGGTCACTCATGAAAAAAATTATTGGTCTAAAAATCCTTGACTGCCAAGACAGACTAGAAGGCATGTCCCTATACTCTTACAAAAACTATGCAGCAATGAATTTTATTATAGGGCACTGATGTCCTATGATAGTCAACCTATCTGTAAATTGAATTTGTAGTATACTGTCTTTGTATGCAATGATTTGGTTCATCTATAACAGGTGTGATCTTTGAGTATGTTCTCTTCAGGTATTCTGCCTTATTACTTTGCTGGCCTTTGTGGGCCCTAATCTGGTATGTCATCCAGCAGTGCTAATCTGTCCCACAATAAGGAACTGAGATTTTGCCACATGGATTGAGGCTTCTTGCGTTTTTCTTTATGATTTGAGCATGTTCTGTTTTCTAGCATAAATGCTCTAAGGCAATTTTCTGCTGACCACCAGGACAACCTGATATTTCCACTGCACTATGGTGCTTGAAACTGTACTCGTTCCCCCTTGGGATTACTGGCCTCAGAAACCCAAGCTAGACTAAGAGTCTGGAAATACGTCTATTACAGATATGAAGATATTTGTTCTGTTCTTCCATTCTTTCTTCACCCTCTTACTCTGTTTTCTTAATTTGGCTCTGTTGCAGTATAAACTATATTTCTGTGATATGTCTATAATGAATCATGAAGTCTCATTTTATTGATATTCAAAATATCACAAAGCATCTAAAACTCAAAATAAAACATATACAAAAGATGCAATGTAAAGCAACTCCAAAAATTCATTAAACAACATTCTTCTAAGTAATTAAGATTTCATGTCCTACTTCACAGCATGGTTCTGCCATCACTCCACTACTACTTAAGAGTCAAACAAACTTGAAGAAAAGAAGACAACTCACCTTATTCTTTACTCCAATTTGTTTGGCCTTGGATAAACTATTAAACAGCATGTGCATCAAGCAACTGGCTAACACACTGCAGTGTTGCTTTAGGATATACGAGATTTCAATTGTCGACAAAAAGTTATGCAACAGATGCTAGTAGTGTTCCTTTTTTGACAGCATCAGAAATGGACTGCATATCTGAATGTTAAGTTACTTTTCTGATTGTCTATACATACTTCCTTTATTCAGATTTTACACTGTCATTTGTTCTGTGTAATGGAAGCCTCATAATTAATACAGTTTTAAAAACAAGTATTGTTAGGTTCAGTAGCAGACTTTCTTAAAGCTTTTTTATTTGCTTAATGGTTAATGATAATTTACTCTCAGCATAAACCTTTAAATATTTGATTTTATTTTAACATTTAAAGACAATTTTACCTGTAGTGTATTCCATGTTTTGAAGTCTTCAGGTTCCAGTAGAAATTCTGGCCTCACATGAGCAAGACTAGCTCCTTGTACTCTGCAACAGATTAAAGATAAACACTCATTTTTGTTAAGAGACAAATAAATCTCACATTTGCTGAAAAAGTGATAGTTGTCACACAACGATCAGCTAAAAATCAAAGTTTATGGAACAACTTTTTATTAACTGTACTTCTCCGTATGTGTTTACAACTAAGATGCAATGGTTGCACTAATTTAACAAGGACATTTTTGTTACAATATTTCTGTACAATACTGGACAGAGTCCAAACACCTTAAAATGATGTATCATAAAAAAAAAATTAAACTTTATTAGAAACAGCAGCAGCTGCAGTAGTAAAACTAGCATGTATGACTAAGTAGCTGAGAAAATTGTGAAAACCAACCTAGCTAAAGTGTTATTTGTGCAGGCTGCAAGAAACAGATTAGTGTAAAAAAAAGGCTGGGTTGGCCTTAAAACTATCTAATTTGACAAGGACAATGTAACCAAATTTGACAAAGTTATCTGAAGATAATCTGTATACATTTTTTAATGTGTAGTTCTGACTGAGAAAACTAATATGTGCACCCCTAACATCAAATCCACAGTATAGCAGTTCTTGTATTGGGTCTATATTAGAATCGTGAAAGCTTACTTTCATGAATCCACATTCACTGACACATAAATGTCGAAGTCCTAAAACAGCGAAGAGCAAAAAAAGCAAATCTGGAATGTCGAACGTCCTTTTTTTGTCCAGCAGGGTGATCGTGGGGATGAGGAAATAAATCCTTTTCCCCACTGTAGTGGTCTTGGAGTTGGCATATTTAAGTAGGGGGGTGTGCAGGGGGGTTTGCCCCCCTGCAAAAATGTTTTAAAAAGTGTTTTGCTTTAGGTTTGTTCCGTTGGGTATACCTTACCTGTATGGCACTGTTGCTTCCAGGAATATGTTCGACGTTGTCATTTTCACATTTTTCATCCTTCGCTCTTTTTGGATTTCGACATTTATGTGTCGATGAATGTGGATTCGTGAAAGTAAGCTTTCGCGATTTTAATATAGACCCCTTGTATTTACTTCTTGAGCAGACAAAATACTTGAAGTACTGTATAAACTGTACTTACTTTAACTTGGTACACTCTCAGTTTGCATCATAACTGAAAAGGTTCATAGGAACAGCTCACTTACTTAGCAAACAAATAAAAATACAAATAAAATAAAAGAACATGTGTCTTCTCAATATTTATTAGCTCAGAAAAAAACTTTAATAGACAAAAATTGATACCTGTCTCAGGCTGTTGAGCAGGGGTGTAAAAAGTATACAATCCATGCTATAAGTTGAATTGATATGCTTTTCTTACTTTTGCATAAAAAATTGCTGGATTAAGGGCCTTGGCTTGATGTTTCTGTGGAGATGAGCTGATAAGAGCAATATGTTTTAAAGCTAAAAGTTAATCTTTGTTGAAAGCATTAAAATTGTTTTCTACATCTGGGAGAGGAATAAAGATAAGACAGTATTTAGTGTAAGTAGAAACACAAGCAAACCATGACTCTTATTAGCGTGGATAACCTTAATTATGGGTCAATTAAAGCCTGTTACTATAGCTGTCAATTTGGGACAATTGTTCCTATTAGTTCATTACTAAAGATGTAAATACTTATTTGTGCTTGTATTAAGTCAACAGGTTATGTGGGTATTCTGAGGATGTGTTTGCTTTATTTTTTTGAGAGTTTATATTAAAACAAAAAGTCTCAAGATGTGACACAGGTTCAAATAGACATGACAAGAAACAACTGTATAAAAGATCAACCTGACAAGTACCAAATAAGCAGGAAATTAACATTCAAAAAGGTATTATGCATAACAGGTGGTAATAACTTATCATAATGGCAACACTGTCCATATTATTGTTGAATGTGAATGGTCTCACAGGTGTAGACATTTACATATGTTTGTGTGTGTATGTATATATCTATAGCGTGCACGAATGTCCAAACACTGTAATGGAAGAATAAATAAAAAAACAACAGCAGCTCCATCCCTTCAAATTATAAATAGCATGAATGCAAAAATAATAATGCGGAACATTCATAAAAGTTTATAAAATGTTCACGAGACATCCACATAATATTCAAATGGCTGATTTAATAACAGGAATTTCAACTTTGAGACAGTATTTTATGTTTATGTGAATTAGTTAAACCTTCCCCAACTACCATATCAATACCTAAAAAATAAAATGCACTGTATTGTGGTGCAATATATGCTGATACAAATCACTCCTGGGACATCTTCAATTAATGTCACTCATACAGGTAATCAAATGTTGAATGTCAAACACCCGAGAAGTACTGACCGAGGTGAATGACTTAGTTCTTGAAGCCAATTTACTATAAGTAAAATGTCCACAAAATGTACTACCAAGAATCCTTTTGGATTTGACATAAGAATACCAACCATACCCCTCTTAAAACCAGAAAGAGATTCACCCATGGTTTTACCCCTGTGGTAGCCAAAATGACAGTTCACATCTAAACATTGTTCAAAAAATGGGTCTTTCTTTAAAACATACCAGTGGTTATTAATAATGGGCTTGATTTAAAAATGTTGGTACTAAAAGTAGTGATAGGTAAAGCTGAACCATCATCATCATTATTCACCATTCCAATTGCACCATTCACCTCACGTTTACTTAATAACACTGCCCTAGTTTGGCTGCTATCTGATATGCAGATTTGATTACATTTTGTTTATAGCCCCTACTGTAAAAATTGTTTCATTAAATTAGAGGCCGCATATTGAAAAATATTATTAGAACTACATATACACATATATACCTCAACTGTAAAAACTGAGATAAAGATACAGTCCCACATATATATATACTGAAAAGGCAAAAAACATAAAGGTAGACTCCATTGAAGCAATGTTCCAAAGTTTTATGAAGACGTGAGTGCCAGCCCAGGGAATGTTGTGGACTGTTTGATAGTGAATGATGTTCACAATGAAATTCAATTGGTTGTTAATTTGACCAATATTGTTCTTTCTCAAGATGAAGTGAATTTGTTAAATACAGGTTTAGGATATATCCCCTCTTTGTATGTTTCTCAGTATACAACAGTTATGGATATAAAGAATTTTTGTCACAGTCTTAATTTGAGATATTTTTATGCCCAGAGATGAGCGATGGGTAATATTGTTGAAGCTTCATTTAGATTTAAAAAGTCGACGTTCCAGCCACCTTACCACCCTACTGTAAAAGTTTTCGAACAACAGATACTCCGAGTTACACATAAGTCAAAATTTTATTTATAAGAATTTCAAACAGAATTTTTCTAAAGAACAGAGGATTGCTTTGAATAATTTAAGATTTAATGACAGGGTGCTAATTGCAACTGCAGATAAGGGTAGTGCTATTGTGATATGGGATGTGGGAGATTATTATTATGAGGCTTCTAGACAACTGAATGATCTTATCTCTTACTGCAGATGCCTTATGATCCAACTTTGAAATTTAAAACTTATATTGATTGTTTTTTGTTAAGTATGAAAGACGAGGGTATTATTTTGGACGTGTTGTTTCAACAAATTTTGGTGGATAATCCTAAGCCACAATATTTTTACATTCTGCCCAAAATTCATAAGTCAGTACCAAAACCTCCTGGTTGACCAACTGTCTCTGGAAGGGGTTCCCTCATTAAACCATTGTATGAGTATTTGGAATCTAAACAGAAATTTCTTTTATGTTTTGTTAGGGTACATATAAAACACTAATGAGTTTCTTACATTGATGAATGATTTACAGGTTCC